>NC_056429.1:14208473-14508473 GCF_018296145.1 Oncorhynchus tshawytscha
TCTCTCTCTCTCTGTTCCGTTCGCTGCTCTCTCTCTCTCTCTCTGTTCCCGTGGCCTGGCTCTCTCTCTCTCTATATTCCGTCTTTCATGTCTCTCTCTCTCTCTCTCTCTCTCTGTTCCATTCATTTCAAGCTCTCTCTCTCTCTCTCTCTCTCTCTCTCTGTTCAGTCGCTCGCTCTCTCTCTCTCTCTCTGCCTCTCTGTTCCGTCGCTCGCTCTCTCTCTCTCTCTCTCTCTCTGTTGTTCCAGTGTTCGCTCTCTCTCTCTCTCTCTGTTCTTCTCTCTCTCTCTGTTCCGTCGGCTCTCTCCTCTCTCTCTCTCTCTCTCTGTTCCAGTCGCTCGCTCTCTCTCTCTCTCTGTTCCCCTCGCTCTCTCTGTTCATATCGCCTCGCTCTCTCTCTCTCTTCTCCTCCTCTGTTCCATGCTGCTCAAGATATCTCTCTATATCTCTCTCTCGTTAATGAAACATCTCTCTCTCTCTCTCTCTGTTCCGTCAGTTCTCTCTCTCTCTCTCTGTTCTCCGTTTTTCAAGATTAGCTCTCTCTCTCTCTCTCTGTTCTGTTCCGTCGCTCTCTCTCTCTCTCTGTTTTCTCTCTCTCAATCACTCTCTGTTCCCGCTCGCTCTCTCTCTCTCTCTCTCTCTGTTCCAGTCAGTCTTTCATCTCTCTCTCTCTGTTCCCGTCGCTCGCTCTCTCTCTCTCTCTCTCTCTGTTCCGTTGCTCTCTCTCTCTCTCTCTTCTCTCTCTCTCTCTCTCTGTTCCGTCGCTCGCTCTCTCTCTCTCTCTCTCTCTGTTCCGTTTCAGCTCTCTCTCTCTCTCTCTCTCTCTCTCTCTCTCTCTCTGTTCTCTCTCTCTCTCTCTCTCTCTGTTCCGTCACGTTCTCTCTCTCTCTCTCTCTCTCTGTTTCCCGTCGTTCGCTCTCTCTCTCTCTCTCTGTTCCCGTGCTCGCTCTCTCTCTCTCTCTCTCTCTCTCTGTTCCCGTCGCTCGCTCTCGCTCTCTCTCTCTCTGTTCCGTCATGGCTCGCTCTCTCTCTCTCTGTTCCAGTCGCTCGCTCTCTCTCTCTCTGTTCCCGTCATTCGTCTCTCTCTCTCTCTCTGTTCAAGTTGAAACAGATCTCTCTCTCTCTATTTAAGATTAAAATAATATCTCTTTATAGTTGGAGCGAATATGGGCAGGTATGCTCTCTCTTCTGTTCCGTCGCTATAATAATCTCTCTCTGTTCCGATCGAAAACTCTCTAATAATCTCTCTGTTCCGTCGCTCGCTCTCTCTCTCTCTCTGTTCCGTCGCTCGCTCTCTCTCTCTCTGTTCCCGTCAGTTTCTCTCTCTCTCTGTTCCCGTCGCTCGCTCTCTCTCTCTCTCTGTTCCCGTCGCTCGCTCTCTCTCTCTCTCTGTTCCCGTCGCTCGCTCTCAATCACTCTCTGTTCCCGTCGCTCGCTCTCTCTCTCTGTTCCCGTCGCTCGCTCTCTCTCTCTCTGTTCCCGTCGCTCGCTCTCTCTCTCTCTCTGTTCCCGTCAGTCTCTCTCTCTCTCTCTGTTCCCGTCAGTCTCTCTCTCTCTCTGTTCCGTCGCTCGCTCTCTCTCTCTCTCTCTCTCTGTTCCGTCGCTCGCTCTCTCTCTCTCTCTCTCTCTCTGTTCCGTAAATATATATATATATATATATATATAACAGGCTCGCTCTCTCCTCTCTGTTCCGTCAGCTCGTTCTCTGTTCCGTCGCTCCGTCTCTCTCTCTCTCTCTCTCTGTTCCGTCGCTCGCTCTCTCTCTCTCTCTGTTCCGTCGCTCGCTCTCTCTCTCTCTCTGTTCCGTCGCTCTCTCTCTCTGTCTCTCTCTCTGTTCCGTCGCTCGCTCTCTCTCTCTCTCTCTCTGTTCCGTCGCTCGCTCTCTCTCTCTCTCTCTGTTCTCTCTCTGTTCCGTCGATATCTCTCTCTGTCTCTCTCATTCCCGTATATATCTCTCTCTCTCCTCTCTCTCTCTGTTCCGTATATTTAGCTCTCTCTCTCTCTCTCTCTCTCTCTCTGTTCCCGATCACTGCTCTCTCTCTCTCTCTGTTCCCACGATCGCTCTTCTCTCTCTCTCTCTCTCTCTCTCTCTCAAGTTCCGTCTTCATCTCTCTCTCTCTATCTATATATATATTCTCTGTTCAAGATCTCTATATATATCTGTTCCCGTATATGCGCTCTCTCTCTATCTCTCTCTCTATCTCTCTCTGTTCCGTCGCTCTCTCTCTCTCTCTCTCTCTCTCTCTGTTCCGTCGGAGCTCCTCTAACCAATAATAAATGTTCCGTCGCTCGCTCTATATAGTCTTAATACTCTCTCTGTTCCGTATCTCTCTCTCTCTCTCTCTCTGTTCTGTTTCCGTCGCTCGCTCTCTCTCTCTCTGTTCCGTGCTCGCTCTCTCTCTCTCTCTCTCTCTCTGTTCCCGTCGCTCTCTCTCTCTCTCTCTCTCTGTTCCGTCGCTCTCTCTCTCTCTGTTCTTCTCTCTCTCTCTCTCTGTTCCCGTCGCTCGCTCTCTCTCTCTCTGTTCCGTCGCTCGTCTCTCTCTCTCTCTGTTCCCGTCGCTGCGCTCTCTATCTCTCTCTCTCTCTGTTCCGTCGCTCTCTCTCTCTCTCTCTGTTCCCGTCGCTCGGCTCTCTCTCTCTCTCTGTTCCGTGTTAAGCTATCTCTCTCTATCTCTGTTCCCGTCCTAAATATATATCTCTCTCTCTCTCTGTTCCTGTCAGCTCGAAATCTCTCTCTCTCTGTTCCTCTCTCTGTTCCCATTAACTCTCTCTCTGTCTCTCTCTCTCTCTCTCTCTCTCTTCACCGTCGCTCGCTCTCTCTCTCTCTCTCTCTGTTCCGGTCGCTCGCTCTCTCTCTCTCTCTCTCTCTCTCTCTGTTCCCATTGGCTCGCTCTCTCTATCTCTCTCTCTCTGTTCCATTAAGCTGCAAATATTCTCTCTCTCTCTCTCTCGCTCTCTCTCTCTCTCACAGATCAGTAGCTCGCTCTCTGCTCATCTGCTCGCTCTCTCTCTCTCTCTGTTCCCGTCAAGTCTCTCTCTCTCTCTCTGTTTCGACCGCTCAGTCTCTCTCTCTCTCTCTGTTCCGTCGCTCTCGCTCTCTCTCTCTCTCTCTCTGTTCCGTCGCTCGCTCTCTCTCTCTCTCTCTCTGCTCTGTTCCGTCGCATACGTCTCTCTCTCTCTCTGTTCCCGTCGTTCGCGCTCTCTCTCTCTCTCTCTCTCTGTTCCCGTGTTTCCGCTCTCTCTCTCTCTCTCTCTCTCTCTGTTAGTGGCTGCTCTCTCTCTCGCTCGCTCGCTCTCCTCTCTCTGTTCCGTCGCTCGCTCTGCTCTCTCTCTCTCTCTCTCTCGTTCCCGTCGCTCGCTCTCTCTCTCTCTCTCTCGCTCTCTCTCTGTTCGGTCATCGAAATCTCTCTCCTCTCTCTCTCTCTCTCGCTCGCTCTGTGCACGTACATTCTCTCTCTCTCTGTTCCTGTTCGCTCGCTCTCGCCCTCTCTCTCTCTCTGTTCCGTTGCTCGCTCTCTCTCTCTCTCTGTCTCTCTCTCTCTCTCTCTCTGTTCCCGTTTCTCGCTCTCTCCCGTCTCTCTCTCTCTCTCCCTCTGTTCTCTGCTCTCTATCTGTTCCCGTGCGTTCTCTCTCTCTCTCTCTCATCTGTTCCGTCGATAGTTCTCTCTCTCTCTCTCTCTCTCTGTTCCCGTTCGCTCGCTCTCTCTCTCTCTCTCTCTGTTCCGTCGCTCGCTCTCTCTCTCTCTGTTCCGTCGCTCGCTCTCTCTCTCTCTCTCTCTGTTCCGTCTCTCGCTCTCTATCTGTCTCTGTTCCCGTCTCTCTCTCTCTCTCTTCCCGTTCTCTCTCTCTCTGTTCCCGTCTCTCTCTCTCTCTCTCTCTGTTCCCGTCGTTCGCTCTCTCTCTCTCTCTCTCTCTGTTCCGTCGTTCGCTCTCTGTCTCTGTCTCTCTGTTCCGTCATATCTCTATCTCTCTATATGTTCCCCGTGTATTTTTAAAGTTCTCTCTCTAATAATAATCTGTTATATATGGTTTGGTTGGAAAATAATATCTCTCTAATATATATATATAATATATATATATATATAGTTTTCCGTCGCTCTATCTCTATCTAATATATCTCTAATATATGGTTCAGGCTCTCTCGAATCTAATATCTCTCTCTCTCTGTTCCGTCGCTCTCTCTCTCTCTCTCTCTCTCTCTCTCTCTCTCTGTTCCCGTCAGCTCGCTCTCTCTCTCTCTCTCTCTCTCTCTCTCTCTCTCTCTCTGTTCCGTCGCCCGCTCTCTCTCTCTCTCTCTCTCTGTTCCCGTTGCTCGCTCTCTCTCTCTCTCTCTCTCTCTCTCTTCCGTCTCTGTTCCCGTTCTCTCTCTCTCTCTCTCTATATCTATCTCTCTCTCTCTCTCTCTGTTCCGTGGTTTAATATATATATATATATCTCTCTCTCTGTTCTTGTTCTCTCTCTATCTCTCTCTCTCTGTTCCGTCTTCTCTCTCTCTCTCTCTCTCTGTTCCCGTTCGCTCTATATCTCTCTCTCTCTCTCTCTCTCTGTTCCCGTCGCCTCGCTCTCTCTCTCTCTGTTCCGTCCGTCTCTCTCTCTCTCTCTCTCTGTTCCCGTCGCTCGCTCTCTCTCTCTCTCTCTGTTCCGTCGCTCGCGCTCTCTCTCTCTCTCTCTCTCTGTTCCGTCGCTCGCTCTCTCTCTCTCTCTCTCTCTCTCTCTGTTCCCGTCGCTCTCTCTCTCTCTCTCTCTCTCTCTCTGTTCCCGTCGCTCGCTCTCTCTCTCTCTCTCTGTTCCGTGTAGCTCGCTCTCTCTCTCTCTCTCTGTTCCCGTCTCGCTCTCTCTCTCTCTCTCTCTCTGTTCCGTATCGCTCGCTCTCTCTCTCTCTCTCTGTTTGCTCTCTCTCTCTCTCTCTCTCTCTCTGTTCCCGTCGCTCTCTCTATCTCTCTCTCTCTCTCTCTCTCTCTCTCTGTTCCCGTCGCTCGCTCGCTCTCTCTCTCTCTCTCTCTCTCTCTCTCTCTCTCTCTGTTCTCTCTCTCTCTCTCTCTCTCTCTCTCTCTGTTCCGTTGCTCGCTCTATCTCTCTCTCTCTCTCTCTCTCTTGTTCCCGTTTTCGCTCGCTATATATATCTATATATATATATATATCTATAAGATTCAGGTCGCTCTATATATATATATATATATATATCTATATATATATGTATTCTCTCTCTCTATATATCTCTCTCTCTCTCTCTCTGTTCCGTCGCTATATCTCTCTCTCTCTCTCTCTCTCTCTCTCTCTCTCTCTCTGTTCCCGTCGCCCTTTCTCTCTCTCTCTCTCTCTCTCTCTGTTCCCGTTGCTCGCTCTCTCTCTCTCTCTCTCTCTCTCTCTCTCTCTGTTCCCGTTGCTCGCTCTCTCTCTCTCTCTCTCTCTCTCTCTCTGTTCCGTCGTTCTCTCTCTCTCTCTCTCTCTCTCTCTCTCTCTGTTCCCGTCGTTCGGCTCTCTCTCTCTCTCTCTCTCTCTCTGTTCCGTCGCTCGCTCTCTCTCTCTCTCTCTGTTCCCCGTTAAAAACGCTCTCTCTCTCTCTCTCTCTCTGTTCCCGTCGCTCGCTCTCTATCTCTCTCTCTCTCTTTTCCGTGGGCAAATAGCTCTATATATCTATCTCTCTCTCTCTCTCTGTTCCCGTCGCTCGCTCTCTCTCTCTCTCTGTTCCCCTCTGTTCCCGTCTCTCTCTCTCTCTCTCTCTCTCTCTCTCTCTCTGTTCCGTCTCTCTCTCTCTCTCTCTCTCTCTGTTCCCGTCGCTCTCTCTCTCTCTCTCTGTTCCCGTCGCTCGCTCTCTCTCTCTCTCTGTTCCGTCGCTCGCTCTCTCTCTCTCTCTCTGTTCCTGTCGCTCGCTCTCTCTCTCTCTCTCTCTGTTCCCTCGCTCGCTCTCTCTCTCTCTCTCTCTCTCTGTTCCCATCAGTCTCTCTCTCTCTGTTCCCATTGCTCTCTCTCACACACACACACACACACACACACACACACACACACACACACACACACTGGAAACATTCACACAATTAAGCCCTCGGCAAAGATGGATGCCTGGTTATTTTAGGAGCCGCCTAGTGAAGAGAAAGGTAGCCCCTCACCATAGTTGGTGGTTGATAGTGCACCAATAGTTGATAGTGCACCAGGATGTTTCTGGGATTTAGTGTTTGTGTTTTCCCCCCGGTTATTAAACAACTACTAGCTCGACACAAATGATTTTCTTCTTTCTCTGGAACAGGCCCAGATCCCTGGGATTTGTGTGAGGAGGAGACAAAAAAGGGGCCAGATGGCGGACTGCCTTCTGAGAATTCATAGGCGATTGAATAAACCTCCACTTCCTTACATTCTGCTAGCAAACGTGCAGTCTTTGGAGAATAAAATACCTACGTGGAAGATTAAACTACCAACAGGACATTCAAAACTGTAATATCTTATGCTTCATGGAGTCGTGGCTGAACGAAGACACTATCAACATACAGCTGGCTGGTTATACGCTGTACCGGCAGGATAGAACAGCGGCGTCTGGTAAGACGAGGGGCTGCGGACTATGTATTTTTGTAAATAACATCTGGTGCACGATATCTAAGGAAGTCTTGAGCTATTGCTCGCCTATGGTACAGTATCTCATGATACGCTGTAGACCACACTATCTACCTAGAGTTTTGATCTGTATTTTTCATAGCCGTTTACATACCACCACAGACAGAGGCTGGCACTAAGACCGCATTGAATGAGCTGTATTCCGCCATAAGCAAACAAGAAAACCCTCACCCAGAGGCGGCGCTCCTAGTAGCCGGGGACTTTAATGCAGGGAAACTTAAATCTGATTGATCAAATTTCTATCAGCATGTTAAATGTGCAACCAGAGGGGAAACAACTCTGGACCACCTTTACTCCACACACAGAGAAGCATACAAAGCTCTTCCTCACCCTCCATTTGGCAAATCTGACCATAATTATATCCTCCTGATTCCTGCTTACAAGCAAAAATTAAAACTGGAAGCACCAGTGATGAGATCAATAAAAAAGTGGTCAGATGCTAAGCTACAGGACTGTTTTGCTCACAGACTGGAATATGTTCTGGGATTCCTCCAATGGCATTGGAGTACACCATATCAGTCATTGGCTTCATCAAAAAGCGCATCAATGACGTCGTCCCCACAGTGACCGTACAACCAGAAGCCATGGATTGCAGGCAACATCCACACTGAGCTAAAGGCTAGAGCTGCCGCTTTCAAAGAGCGCGACTCTAATCCGGAAGCTTATAAGAAATCCCGCTATGACCTCCGGCGATCCATCAAACAGGCAAACCGTCAATACAGGTCTAAGATCGAATCGTACTACACCGGCTCGTCGGATGTGGCAGGGCTTGAAAACTATTACAGACTAGGAAGGGAAGCACAGCCGAGAGCTGCCCAGTGACACGAGCCTACCAGACGAGCTAAACTACTTCTATGCTCGCTTCGAGGCAAATAACACTGAAACATGCATGAGAGCACAAGCTGTGTGATCACGCCCTCTGCAGTCGATGTGAGTAAGACCTTAACAGGTCAACATTCACAAGGCCGCAGGGCCAGGCGGACTTCCAGGACGTGTACTGCGAGCATGCGCTGACCAACTGGCAAGTGTCTTCACTGACATTTTCAACCTTTCCCTGTCCAAGTCTGTAATACCAACTATGTTTCAAGCAGACCACCATAGTGCCTGTGCCCAAGAAAACTAAGGTAACCTGCCTAAATGACTACCGACCCGTAGAACTCACGTCTGTAGCCATGAAGTGCTTTAAAAGGCTGGTTATGGCTCAAATCAACACCATCATCAGGTTGAGAGCTTCAAGTTCCTTGATGTCCACATCACCAATAAACTAACATGGTCCAAGCACACCAAGGCAGTCGTGAAGAGGGTACGACAAAACCTATTCCCCCTCAGGAGACTGAAAATATTTGGCATGTGTCCTCAGATCCTCAGAAGTTTCTACAGCTGCACCATCGAGAGCATGTTGCATCGCTGCCTGGTATGGCAACTGCTCGACTTCCGACCGCAAGGCACTACAGAGGTTAGTGCGAACGGCCCAGGTCCTGCCATCCAGGACCTCTATACCAGGCGGAGTCAGAGGAAGGCCCAGAAAATTGTCAAAGACTCCAGCCACCCTAGTCATAGACTGTTCTCTCAGCTACCGCACGGCAAGCAGTACCGGTGCGCCAAGTCTAGTTCCAAAAGGCTTCTAAACCGCTTTTACCCCCCCAGCCATAAGACTCCTGAACATCCAGTCAAATGGCTACCCAGACTATTTTCATTGCCCCCCCCTCTTTACATCACTGCTACTCTCGGTTGTCATCTATGCATAGTCACTTTAATAACTCTACCTACTTGTACATACTACCTCAACTAACCGGTGCTCCCGCACATTTACTCTGTATCGGTACCCCCTGTATATAGTCTCGCTATTGTTATATTACTGCTGCTCTTTAATTACTTGTTTTATCTCTTCATATTCATTTGTTTTTTCCGAAACTGCATTGTTAAGGGCTCGTAAGTAAGCATTTCGCTGTAAGGTCTACACCTGTTATATTCGTTGCATGTGACTAATAAGGTTTGATTTGAACTAATTGCCCGTCGCTTCAATTACTTGAATTCCATTGTACTTTTTTTGTTTTTTGAGCCCAACGCACATTTCTCTAGAACTAATTTTAAATAATTCAAGACAGAAATCAAGTCAGGCACTATGTGGGACACTGGGCTGAAGAGAGTTGTAGTTTCCATTAAGCAAATTTTGAACCTAGTTCAGCACAGAAACAAGGTATTTAACTACAATGACCATAATCCATTGCATCTGTTATTTGATACACTTTTACACAGCTCGCATGAGAGAGGAATGTACACAACACGTCAGGCAGCTCTGCAGCAGGCTAGCCTCGCTGAATAGGATAGATAACGTTAGATGGGCTGGCTGGCTGACTGTTACTGCCTGGATGAGAAGATGACTTTAATGAATGAAAAATAAAAATGTCCTCAAATAAAATCTAAGTACAGGACGGAACTAATATTATTTTCATCGTAATTTACAATTTTTCCTTTGTCTACCCAATGTGGACCTGACAGAGATTGTGGAATATTTGGTTTTGGCAATTTAATTTTCACAATTTTTTTACTTTGCAAGTTGAATTAATAAACTCTAAAATAATTATTTCATTATGCATTTAATGTAAAAAAAAAAAAAAAATCGTAATTGAAAACGTATTCTTTTTTTAATAAGCGAAACCGAACTGACCTCAAAAAGCTCAGCACTAGTACACCTTCGTTTAGTACTGTGAGAAGCCAAAAGTGTATAGACCAAAGCACTCTGTCTGCCTGCCTGATGTCTTTGTTTAGTGGATATACCAGGGCTCTCCAACCCTGTTCCTGGAGAGATACCCTCCAGTAGGTTTTCAATCCAACCCCAGCTGGAACTAACCTGATTCAGTTGATCAACCAGCTAATTATTAGAATCAGGTGTACTAGATTAGGGTTGGAATGAAAACCTAGAGGTAGCGCTCCAGGAACAGAGTTGGAGAACCCTGGTATGGACTGATGTCTGCCTGGCATGCTGTCTTTTTGTTTTCTTTGTTGCTCTCTCTGGCCAACTAGTTAGGATTGCACTGTACTGTCTGTTCTATAGTCCTCTTCTCAACCCCTGATGCGTCTCAGTCTATTCAAGTGAACAATGAGGAACTAACTTTGTTGAGGGAATTATTTCTCTCCTCTCCTAGGAGTGTTTTTGACTTTTATTCCCTCTGCAGTGGATGTTATGGGGCGTTGTGCACCTCCAGGACATTGATCCTCTAATCAAGGCTTTACAGGTGGAGATCACAGGTGTCACTCTTCTCAGGAGTCTCTCTCTAGCTGTCCCTCTCTTTAGCTCTTGAATTCTCGCACACTCGCGCTCTCTCTCACTTTCTCTCTCCTCTTCCTCTCACACTTTCTCTCTCCTTCTCTTCCTCTCACTCTCTCTCTGTCTCGCTTTCTCTTTGCTCTCATTCTGTATCTTTTTCTTTGACTTCCACATATTTCTCTGTTTCCTTCACTTTCTTTCTCTTCCATATATTTATCTCGTCTCATCCCCAACTTTTTATAGCTCACTTTCCTATTTTTATCTCGCTCCCTTGTTTGCGCTCTCTCTCTCTCGCTTTCTTTCTCTCAGCATCCTTATAGAATTCTGTATTACGATGCCCCAACACAAACAGGCCGTCCATCAACACAGCCGGAGTGATTGTCTCAGTGCTCTGGAAACTGCATACAATCAGTCTGTTTGCAAATATAGCCTTTTGTCTGTAGCCGTGCTGTGTGCAAGTGCATTGATGTACTCCCTGCAGATCTCTTTTACTCAAGCGTACACACACCCGCATGCATGTCTACACACACCAGTGACGGTCGGTGCCTTTTAAGATGACGTCTATTTATTTATTTGTGTATATATATGTATATTTAAAAAAACATGTAATATGAGCAAGGTCTTATTTCTATTACAGCATATTGGATTACTGTCATTCATTTTCCAGTCACCCAGTTCAATGTGACAGGTTAAGGCTACTTAAATTTTCCCAATACTCATCATGAGGTTGCTACTGCCTATAAATGAAAGTTTACACAGTTGGTGCACACAGGTCAAGATAAACATTTGAGGTGACAGTGACACATGGACAGACAGTGACACATTCAATATCGCCTTGCACACTCTTACCTGCATCTAGCTGATCTAGGGTGTAATCGTTAGTCCAACAGTTGCAAGCGTTTCTATTGAACAAATTCAGGTATGTTTATACCCGTTTTGTTCTGTTTGCTTCCGCTTAAGAAAAGTTTTTCAACAGAGTTGGCGGAATGAATACACCCCTAATCATATACAAGCAGTTCACTTATATAGAAACATACAAACAGCTCGTTGTATTCCTTCTCGCATCTTCACGCTCTCCTCCTCTCACCTTTTCCTGCACAACACATCAGCTTTTTGTGACCAGGCCAAAAAATCTTTCCAATCCATACCTTCATATCATAACTGCTACACACAGCCTACATCATTGTCACCATATTAGCTAAAGTAACATCATAGTCAACATAGCTAATAGAACTAACACGTTAGTAAACCTGCTACAATCATGCAGTACAGTCAGTAAGCAGTTTAACAGTTACACCTGCGGCTCCGGTGCCAATAATTTTGTAAAACCGAAAGCTTACCTTGACTTGAAAGAGTTCCAGTGTTTTGATATTCATAGACAGCTAGCTAACATAGCATCCTTCTGTTTGAGCCGGGTGTTTGAGTAGGCTAAACTAGCTAGCTGCATTTGCTACCTAAGTGAGAAGAGAGAAATTATGAAATATCTCTCTTTCTCCACCTTCATTTTTGAAGAAATTAATTTGTTAGCTGTAGCATATGCTTTCAGTACTAGGTACATGTCAGTTCATGCTGCAAGAGCTCTGATAGATTGGAGGATGTCCTCTGGAAGTAGTCATAATTAATGTGTAAGTCTATGGAAAGGGTTGAAAACAGAGCCTCCTAGGCTTTGTATTGAAGTCAATGTACTCGGAGGAGAACAGGAGTTAGCTGTCCTCCAGCAACACCATGGTGCTACTCTACAGAGTGCTGCTGAGTCTACTGTAGACCTTCATGGCTAAACAATTTGTTTGAATTATTTGTTGAAGTGAATATATGTAGTATAGTTTTATCTAAAAATGATAACTTTTTAAATGTTTCACTTTGAAAAATAAATGAAATTCACTGAGGATGGTCCTCTGAGGAGCCTCCACTGACACACACACACCTGGTTTGATAGGTGGAAGATGTTAGCTGTCTGAAGGGGGAAAACGTTGTTTTGAATGAACAATCACAAGCTTGCATCACACCTGGTGATGTGATATGATGGGGCTGGTCATTGTTGATTATATTTCCTTGCTCAAATGAATGTCCTCTTTTCCACCCCATGCATTGTATATAGAGTGCATTCGGCAAGTATTCAGACCCCTTGACTTTTTCCACATTTTGTTACATAACAGCCTTATTCTAAAATGGTTTAAATGAAATGTTTTCCTCATCAATCAACACACAATACCTCATAATGAGAAAGCGAAAAGTGTTTTAGAAATGTTTGCACGTTTATTAAACAGATACCTTATTTACAGATGAATTCAGACCCTTTGCTATGAGACTTGAAATTGAGCTCCGGCGCATCCTGTTTCCATTGATCATCCTTGAGATTTTTCTACAACTTGGAGTCCACCTGTGATAAATTCAATTGATTGGACATAATTTGGAAAGGCACACACCTGTCTATATAAGGTCCAACAGTTGACAGTGCATGTCAGAGCAAAAACCAAACCATGAGGTTGAAGGAATTGTCTGTAGTTCTCAGAGACAGGATTGTGTTGAGGCACAGATCTGGAGAAGGGTACCAAAAAATGTCTGCAGCGTTGAAGGTCCCCAAGAACAGTTGTTCTTGAATGGAAGTAGTTTGGAACCACCAAAACTCTTCCTATTGCTGGCCACCCGGCCAAATTGAGCAATCTGAGGAGAATGGCCTTGGTTAGGGAGGTGACCTAGATCCTGATGGTCACTCTGACAGAGCTCTAGAAGGTCAGCCATCTCTGCAGCACTCCAACAATCAGGCCTTTATTGTAGAGTGGCCAAATGGAAGCCCTCTTCAGTAAAAGGCACATGACTGCCTGCTTGGAGTTGAAAGACTCTCAGACCATGACAAACAAGATTATTGAGTCTGATGAAACCAAGATTGAACTATTTGGCCTGAATGCCAAGCGTCACATATGGAGGAAACCTGGCACTATTCCTACGGTGAAGCATGGTAGTGGCAGCATCATGCGGTGGGGATGTTTTTCAGCGGCAGGGAGTGGGAGACTACACGGCATAGTGACGCACAAAGTGCATTCGGAAAGAATTCAGACCCCTTGACTTTTTCCACATTTTGTTACATTACAGCCGTATTGTAAAATGGATTAAATAGTTTTCCCCCCTCATCAATCTACACACAATACTCCAAAATGACAAAGCAACAACAGGGTTTTAGAAATTTTGCAAATGTATAAATAAAATAAAGAAACACATTTACATAAGTATTCAGACTTTACTCAGTACTTTGTTGAAGCACCTTTGACAGGGATTACAGCCTTGAGTCTTCTTGGGTATGACGCTACAAGCTTCGCACACCCGTATTTAAGGAGTTTCTCTCATTCTTCTCTGCAGATCCTCTTGAGCTCTTTCAGGTTGGATGGGGAGCGTATGACTGCATGCAGGGTGCGTGTTTGTGTGTCTTGAGCCTCATCTCATGCGGTGTGTGTGTGTGTGTGTGTGTGTGTGTGTGTGTGTGTTAGAGCTCCTGTGATGTATGTGATGATGCTTGTCGCTCTCTGTCCTTCCATCTCCCTCTCTCCCACCGGAGTAGATGGGGCTTCTTTGTTTAGACTGTTGTTGCTCTTTGTCTGTTCTGCTGTGCTCTCTGGTACAGTTGGAGGAAGATGAAAGCCCACTAGTGATTTATCTCTCCAACGGTGTGCTGCTTGGTGGAACCCTATGATTATTAAACCTTTCCCCGAGCCACAGCCACAGACCAGTGGAGGCTCCTCAGAGGAGGAAGGGGAGGGCTATCCTCAGTGAATTTCATTAAAAATGGTAAAACATTAAAGTTAACCTTTTTAGATAAAACTAAATATAATCACGTGTCACCAAATACTTGTTATTTTGCAAAGAAGGTCTACAGTTGCCTCAAAAGTACTCTGTAGGGTAGCACATGGTGTAGCCGGAGGACATCTAGCTTCCATTCTCCTCTGGGTACATTGACTTCAATTCAAAACCTAGGAGGCTCAGGGTTCTCGCCACCTTCCATAGTAATTATGACAACTTCTGGAGGACGTCAACCAACCTATCAGAGCTCTTGCAGCATGAACTGACATTTTGTCCACCCAATCACAGGATCAGATAATTCATCTAGTACTAAAAGCATAAGCTACAGCTAGATAGCACTGCAGTGCATAAAATGTGGTCAGTAGTTGACTCAAAGAGAGAGATGCTATGTTAGCTAGCTGGCTATATTTTTCCAACACAACACTGGAACAGTCAAGGTAAGCTTTTGGTTTTACAAATGTATTGCCACCGGGGCCCGCCGGTGTAACTCTTACTGACTGTACACTGTAACCTTACTGCTTGATTCTATTGGGTTTACTAACATGTTTTTTAAAATGTGTCCTTTATTTAACTAGGTAAGTCCGTTAAGAACAAATTCTTATTTACATTGACGGCCTACACCAACCAAACCCGGATGACGCTGGGCCATTTGTGCGCCGACCTATGGGAATCCCAATCACGGCCGGATGTGATGCAGCCTGGATTCAAACCAGGGTGTCTGTAGTGATACCTCAAGCACTTGGGAGCCCCGAGTGGCGCAGCGTTAGTTCTGTTAGCTATGCTAACTATGATGTTACTTTAGCTAATATGGTGAGAACGATGTAGGCTGTTAGTGGTTTTCTTGGAAAGTTTTTTTTGCCTGGTCACATACAGCTGACGTGTTGTGCACTTAAGTCCAAAAGCGAAGGGAAGAGGTGGGAGGAGGAAAGCGCATAGACGCGAGAAGGAATACGTGGCTGCTATGAAAGTGAACTGTGTTTAAGTGTGAACAGGGGTGTATTCATTCTGCCAATTCTGTTGAAAAACTTTTCTTAAACGGAAGCAAAGGGAACAAAACAGGGATACATGTACTTGAATTTATCCAATAGAAACTTTGCAACTATTGTACTTGTCTCTCGACCTGTCTGCACCTACGTTGTAAATGTTCATTCATATGCTAGGTTGTAGCAACCTCATGATGAGTATAGGGAAAATTTGAGTATCATGAAGTAGTCTAAACCTGTCGCTGTTACATTGAACTGGGTGAATGGAATATGAATGACAGTCATCCAATATGCTGTAATAGAAATAAGGACATGCTCATGACAATTTTTTTTGTCCTCATCTTAAAAGACACTGACTGCCACTGCCACAGATGTATCTCTCCTCCTCCATGATGCTTGGACAATGGGTGGAGCACGCAGGCTTATCTGGCCTAATTTTCTCCCTCGTTCCACCCACGTTTCCCCCCTTTTCCAGTCTTATTTTGGAAGCATAAAATAAGGAGTCATGTCAGGAGTTACTAGGTGTGGGGCGATCAAGGTTTGAGGAAGGGCAGCTATTGTTGGGGTTGACATGATTTCAGAAGGTAGTTTTTGCCCGGCTTACATATTAATTGGACGGGCCTAACATTCTTATCAATCGCTATTAATAAATACACATTTAAATGCAAAAATTTGTTTTCTGTCAAACAATATATTGATTGTTTGTATGCATACCAATGCCCTTATTGAGAGTATATTGGTTCAAAATCCATATTCTACAATCCTTGCCTCAAAAAATTTAAGAAATTATTATTGAATACTCTCATTGTACATTTGGAATGGAAAGGTTTAATCTAACCCCTCCCTCCCTCCCTACAGTGTTGACAGCGCTACCGGCACTGGCCATGGCCCCCCAGGCCAAGGTGGAGTCTCCATCCTCATCCCCGGGGCTGGTGAATGGGGGGCTGGAGGTGTCTGGGGTCAGGGAGAGCCAGAGGACATGGCTTTACCTGGAGGAGACGGCCAACAGCCTGCTGAGCACGGTGCAGCAGCTCAAGGCACTGATCGACCAGGCCAAGCAGGCCTGCCACTGCCAGGCAGGCCATGATGCCTTCAGCCAGGACAAGATTCACGGCAGCAGGAAGGAGGTGAGGGGACTGGAGGAGACCCTGGTGGTTAGTCCAGGGTCATGGTCATTATGGCACAATGTAGTGAAAAGTTTTCGCACTGTAGCATTTTCTTCTGTTTTGTGCCTATTGAACATGACCATGGGGAAATGCTGGGTGTCTTGAGGTGTTAAAAAACTTCTATTTGCGGTCTTCCCTCCTGCAGTGTACACTCACCCAGCCCTTCCAGAGTCAGATATCATTCCAGCACCCAGACGACCCAGAGGGGAAGAGAGGCTCAGAAATTACAGAGATCATAATCAAGGTACATGGAGAGACCTCTTACTCTCTTTCTCTCATTTTCCCTTTCTCTCTCTCTTTCTGTCTTTCTTTTTCTCTTGGCTGTGTTCCATTCAGTCCATTAAAGAGAGAAATACTATTTTATCCAGGTCTCCCCTTGGAGGATAAAACTGTCAGAGCTGGTTGAAATATCATGCCTGCTACTTCACACACATAAACAATATAGATACGAGAGAAACAAACAACCTTGAAGCTACATGACTTATCCCACCTGAGAGCATTTGTTAGATAGAATGGGGGAAAGGGAAATGTAACCCTGGTATCATATCAACAAAAAAGCCAGCGGTGACATTTTGTGCCTCTTGGTTCCCCTGGAGAAGCAAACCTCTTCTATCATGCTAAGTATGACCTGCGTTATCTGATTTCCAGTTCATTTTCAAATCAATTCTATCCCTTTTTTAGATTGTAATTCGATTCCATTCTGTGACTTTCTCTCCCACAGCAAATGTGCGTGAACTGTGGACGGGAGGCCATGAGCCAATGCACGGGATGCCACAAGGTCAACTACTGTTCCACCTTCTGTCAGAGAAAGGTAAGATTTAACCCTCTACAGACCGTGTCACTGAACTAAGTTGTCAGGGGTTGTGTCGGCTCGGCTTCATTTCGTTCTGCAGGGCATAAAAGGTCTCTTAGGACGCATGAACATGTCATCAAGTCTGTTGATTGGATCACAGCCCACCACCCTCCCCACTACTGATCCCTCGTCAGTGGTGGGGGTGTGATTCAATCAAACAGCCTACTCTTAGGAACCAAAAACGGGCAAAATGAGGGAAAAACATTACTTCCTGAAATTGTGTCGAGATTGAATCGCCCCCTCAACTCACCCACCACTGACCACTTCTCTCACTCCTTTCGTCTGCCTTATTCTTATTGCAGGACTGGAAGGAGCACCAGCACAACTGCTGCCAGACCAGTGGGGCTGTGGCTGTCCAGGAGGAGGTGCCCATGTCAACCATAGACATGGACAAAGTCAAGGTCTAGCAGGTATAGACACTGAAAACAGATTCTGTAAAAACAGCAAAGTCCTCCTTTCAATACCTTGGAGACTTGAGCATGGCCTCTCATTCAGAACTCAGCCAGCTGGAATTTAAGTGCTGCTGCTGCTCTTTTGAATACATCAAAGATAGTTGCTAGACTTTGTCATGTCCCTAGAGCATGCATTTGATGATAGCTGGGATTTATTTTACACCAAACAGAGGTTTTGCAGTATGCTATTACATTGTCTCCTGTCTGAAGAAATAAATGTGAAGATTTTGACTCTTGAAAACACAACATTACGCCCCGGGACCTCTGTCAATGTGTTTCCTCTAACAAATGCAGCTCCGAGGCCTGTGTGCTTCAGATGATCAAGTATTTGAAGAGTAGTGATTGCTTCCCTCAACCCACACTGGTGTCTAGTTAGATTTGTAAATGTATCAATTACTGAATGACTGTACGTTTCAAATGTAGTCCACAGGGTTTAAAAACACAGAATGCCTGTTGCCGAAAAAAGACTTGCTCTATCAATACATTTATTTTATTTAACATGTTTTATGTATTACATTGGCTCTGTCCTACGTTGAATGGAGCAGGACAGGCTGGTAAACAACTGTAGGTTATACACTGCTCAAAAAAATAAAGGGAACACTTCAACAACACAATGTAACTCCAAGTCAATCACACTTCTGTGAAATCAAACTGTCCACTTATGAAGCAACACTGATTGACAATAAATTTCACATGCTGTTGTGCAAATAGAATAGACAACAGGTGGAAATTATAGGCAATTCGCAAGACACCCCCAATAAAGGAGTGGTGTTGCAGGTGGAGACCACAGACCACTTCTCAGTTCCTATGCTTCCTGGCTGATGTTTTGGTCACTTTTGAATGCTGGCGGTGCTTTCACTCTAGTGGTAGCATGAGACGGATTCTACAACCCACACAAGTGGCTCAGGTAGTGCAGCTCATCCAGGGTGGCACATCAATGCGAGCAGTGGAAAGAAGGTTTGCTGTGTCTGTCAGCGTAGTTTCCAGAGCATGAAGGTGCTACCAGGAGACAGGCCAGTACATCAGGAGACGTGGAGGAGGCCGTAGGAGGGCAACAACCCAGCAACAGGACCGCTACCTCCGCCTTTGTGCAAGGAGGAGCAGGAGGAGCACTGCCAGAGCCCTGCAAAATGACCTCCAGCAGGCTACAAATGTGCATGTGTCTGCTCAAATGGTCAGAAACAGACTCCATGAGGGTGGTATGAGGGCCTGACGTCCACAGGTGGGGGTTGTGCTTACAGCCCAACACCTGGCAGGATGTTTGGCATTTGCCAGAGAACACCAAGATTGGCATTGGCCACTGGTGCCCTGTGCCCTTCACAGATGAAAGCAGGTTCACACTGAGCACATGTGACAGTCTGGAGACGCCGTGGAGAACGTTCTGCTGCCTGCAACATCCTCCAGCATGACCGGTTTGGCGGTGGGTCAGTCATGGTGTGGGGTGGCATTTCTTTGGGGAACCGCACAGCCCTCCATGTGCTCGCCAGAGATAGCCTGACTGCCATTAGGTACCGAGATGAGATCCTCAGACCCCTTGTGAGACCATATGCTGGTGCGGTTGGCCCTGGGTTCCTCCTAATGCAAGACCATGCTAGACCTCATGTGGCTGGAGTGTGTCAGCAGTTCCTGCAAGAGGAAGGCATTGATGCTATGGACTCGTCCGCCCGTTCCCCAGACCTGAATCCAATTGAGCACATCTGGGACATCATGTCTCGCTCCATCCACCAACGCCACGTTGCACCACAGACTGTCCAGGAATTAGCGAATGCTTTAGTCCAGGTCTGGGAGGAGATCCCTCAGGAGACCATCCGCCACCTCATCAGGAGCATGCCCAGGCGTTGTAGGGAGGTCATACAGACACGTGGAGGCCACACACTACTGAGCCTCATTTTGACTTGTTTTAAGGACATTACATCAAAGTTGGATCAGCCTGTAGTGTGGTTTTCCACTTTCACTTTGAGTGTGACTCCAAATCCAGACCTCCATGGGTTGATAAATTTGATTTCCATTGATAATTTGTGTGGTTTTGCTGTCAGCACATTCAACTATGTAAAGAAAAAAGTATTTAACAAGAATATTTAATTCATTCAGATCGAGGATGTTATTTTAGTGTTCCCTTTATTTTTTTTGAGGAGTGTATATAAAACACAATGACAAATAAATGACCTTGTTGATTGTCCTCTTGCTTGTTCCCAATGACTGCCTGCTGTGAGAGGTTATGGGATGTAATGACCTAAATAATTCTGCAAAGTCACATTGATAGGTAATGACTACTGAGAATTTCACACGGCTTGTCATTTTAACATATTTTCTATGTAACTTGCAACAAACCTGCAAACTGCTTTTCAAACCAGCTTGCTTTGAGTTTGACTGGGTGAAAATATGTTTTGATCACATTGCAACACCGCAATACAGTCAATGCATTTTCAACACATTTTTCATTTGTACATTTCCACAAGGATATTGACATGAGATGGTGAATGAACTTTGCCCTGAGTCAGGAGTTCATGCAGGGCAAGAGTTGTCTGACACATAGGCAACTGCCATCCACCCACCCATTGTCTCTGGACATCATCGTTAAGTGTGTTACTGCCATGGTTATTATTTAATGGATGGTGGACATGATTGAGATTATCTGAGTTTTTCTCAGTGATAGCTGTCAACTGCCACACAGCTGCACTGATGTGGATTAATCCAATGGATTAAAGCTGTCAGGTGACTGGAGGAGGGGAGGATGTATGTGCTGCATACAGTACGACCTGCTATCTTTCTGTGAAGACCAACAACATCACTACTCACCGGAGAACTAGTATGAAAAATGAGGGTCAATTTGAGCAACAGCTACCCGTCCAAAAGAGGGTCCATTACATTGATAAATTAAGACTGCTGTTCAGGGATTGGAGGAGTTTTGAGACCCACAATGACCTACCCAACTTTCTGGTCCTCCTGACTTCCTGTGGCCTCTGGAGGCAGTAATCACAGTAAGCCCAACAACCAGATTTTGGGAATGAAAGGTTAACCTTATCCAGTATATTAATTTGACAGGTATGTCTGTTTCAATGTTTCAGATACAGAGGTCAGTCATGTTCTCTTTGGAGGTCACCTCGACACATGCTGTTGTCACCAATGAGTTCTCTCACTCTCCCCTTCTGTTCCTTGTTTAGTTAGATTAGAGAACTAACCAAATAGAATGACTCATGGAAGAAAAATGTTCCTTATGCAATGGAGCACTGCACAATGACCCCGGCCTCAGCTCTCCAACGCTGAGCACACAGCCTTGTCTTGTCTGGCGTTGTAATCCCCTGCATCTGTCAAACTCACGCGTCACTCTCCGTATCAGGCATGAAATGACTGCTGCTGTACCGCACTGTGGCTGCCCAACCACCACTGGGCTGAGCCAGTGTCCACAGCACAGGGAGGGAGAGTGGAAGGAAATTAACAGTGGTTCTAATCTGATGCCCTGGACTGAGAGCCACTCTGTTGAGTTTGTCCCATTTGGTATATTTTGATAAGTACTTCAGCTGCAAGGAAGGGGAGAGGGTGAAGGTAGAGGAGAAAGGGGGAGGAAATTTGCAGATGGGCCCATATGGATGTGGTGAGACAAATACCCTCTACCCCTCTACCACCTCCATGGAGGATGTGTAAGCCCTCTACGATGTTTTCCCTTCTCCCCTCTAACCCCTAATGCTTTTCTCAAGGTAGATTTTTAATTTTTTTTGTGGAATGTTGCACACCTCAAAAGCACCCAAGCTAGTAGCTTAAATCAAAACGGCTCATGAGAAACCTGACCAGAGGAAATAACCCTGAAAGACACTACTACTATTGGGTCATTTGGCATTGTTATTTGGAGCCTTGTATTAGTCTTTCAAGATGAGGTTCTGGTTGGGGGTTATTTGTCAATTTTTCTAGATCTGGGAGTTCCTATGAATTCCCTCTGTCATGTAATGATTCTCTTGTATGCCTCAGGTGTTGATCAATCTTTAAAATAAGAAAAAAAAATCATTGTTTATTTGCATTTGTCAATTTCTTGGGGTTGGGTGGGTGGGGGTTACAGGTAAAATATGAATGTGGCAGTGCTGGCAACACTAGCTGCAGTAACCCATGGGGAGGGGGTCACACTCAGACATTCAGAGAGGGGGTATATTATTGTGACCTTGGTGGCACAAAATCGAAGTCTGACTGCATGGAGATGCTTGGGAATATGGTCAATACTTTCTTTCAAACGTTTAAAAAGTGTTGATAGGGGACAGAATGCCGTCGGATCATCACATAATTGGCATATATATTACTCTTACAGAATTTCCACGTGGGCGAGGATATTGGAAATTTAATCAAAGCCTACTAGATGATAAATTGTTTAGAACTAAACAGAATAATTTATAACTGACTTTTTCCAGACATAACATAGGTACAACAGATCCCCATATTGTATGGGACACTTTTAAGTGTGCCTTTAGAGGCCATGCAATTCAGTACTCCTCTATATAACAAAAGCAATTTAGATCAAGAGTCCATATTAACAAAGGAAATTGAAGGACTAACAGTACAGTTAGATAGCAATAAAAATGGTACCATAGAGGCACAGAATAAATTAGAGGAAAAAGAAATAGGATCTTTCTTGAATAAGTTCCTCTGTAATATATTGTAAAAATAAAGCGAACTGGATGGAATATGGGGAAAAATGTACCAAATTCTTTTTCAATCTTCAATATCGTAATGCTACCAAATAAAATGTATTAAAACTTGTTACAGATGGAGTCACGCATGATTTACCAAATGATATTTTGAAAGAGGAAGTAAAGGATGGTCTCCTGAGGGATCTCCTCACAGACCTGGACTAAAGCATCTGCTAACTCCTGGACAGTCTGTGGTGCAATGTGGCGTTGGTGGATGGAGCGAGACATGATGTCCCAGATGTGCTCAATTGGATTCAGGTCTGGGGAACGGGCGGGTCAGTCCATAGCATCAATGCCTTCCTCTTGTAGGAACTGCTGACACACTCCAGCCACATGAGGTCTAGCATTGTCTTGCATTAGGAGGAACCCAGGGCCAACCGCACCAGCATATGGTCTCACAAGGGGTCTGAGGATCTCATCTCGGTACCTAATGGCAGTCAGGCTACCTCTGGCGAGCACATGGAGGGGTGTGCGGCCCCCCCAAAGAAATGCCACCCCACACCATGACTGACCCACCGCCAAACCGGTCATGCTGGAGGATGTTGCAGGCAGCAGAACGTTCTCCACGGCGTCTCCAGACTCTGTCATGTCTGTCATGTGCTCAGTGTGAACCTGCTTTCATCTGTGAAGAGCACAGGGCGCCAGTGGCGAATTTGCCAATCTTGGTGTTCTCTGGCAAATGCCAAACGTCCTGCACGGTGTTGGGCTGTAAGCACAACCCCCACCTGTCGACGTCAGGCCCTCTTACCACCCTCATGGAGTCTGTTTCTGACCGTTTGAGCAGACACATGCACATTTGTAGCTTGTGTGGGTTGTAGAATCCGTCTCATGCTACCACTAGAGTGAAAGCACCGCCAGCATTCAAAAGTAACCAAAACATCAGCCAGGAAGCATAGGAACTGAGAAGTGGTCTGTGGTCACCACCTGCAGAACCACTCCTTTATTGGGGGTGTCTTGCTAATTGCCTATAATTTCCACCTGTTGTCTATTCCATTTGCTCAACAGCATGTGAAATTTATTGTCAATCAGTGTTGCTTCCTAAGTGGACAGTTTGATTTCACAGAAGTGTGATTGACTTGGAGTTACATTGTGTTGTTTAAGTGTTCCCTTTATTTTTTTGAGCAGTGTATATAAATGCCTAGAATATTTCAATTTTGGGGAATCTCTTGTAAAATGGGTTAAAGTTATGTATAGTAACCCTAGGTGTAAAATATTAAATAATGGCTACATCTCAAAGTTTTAAACTATCTAGAGGAGTAAAACAAGGTTGTCCACTATCGGCATATCTATTTCTTATTCCCATCAAAATGTTAGCTGTTAAAATTAGATCAAACAATAATATTATTTTTTTATTTCACCTTTATTTAACCAGGTAGGCTAGTTGAGAACAAGTTCTCATTTGCAACTGCGACCTGGCCAAGATAAAGCATAGCAATTCGACACCTACAACAACACAGAGTTACACATGGATGAAACAAAACATAGTCAATAATACAGTAGAACAAAAGAAAAAAAAAAGTTTATCTACAGTGAGTGAATAAATAGGCCATGGTGGCGAAGTAATTACAAAATAGCAATTAAATACTGGAATGGTAGATGTGCAGAAGATGAATGTGCAAGTAGAGATACTGGGGTGCAAAGGAGCAAGATAAATAAATAAATACTGTATGGGGATGAGGTAGGTAGATAGATGGGCTAGGTACAGTGATCTGTGAGCTGCTCTGACAGCTGGGGATTAAAGCTAGTGAGGGAGATGAGTCTCCAGCTTCAAATATTTTTGCAGTTTGTTCCAGTCATTGGCAGCATTGAACTGGAAGGAAAGACGACCAAATGAGGAATTGGCTTTGGGGGTGACCAGTGAGATATACCTGCTGGAGCGTGTGCTACAAGTGGGTGCTGCTATGGTGACCAGTGAGCTGAGATAAGGCGGGGCTTTACCTAGCAGAGACTTGTCGATAACCTTGTAGCCAGTGGGTTTGGCGACGTGTTTGAAGCGAGGGCCAATCAACGAGAGCATACAGGTCGCAATGGTGGACAGTGTATGGGGCTTTGGTGATAAAACGGATGGCACTGTGATAGACTGCATCCATTTTGTTGAGTAGACTGTTGGAGGCTATTTTATAGATGACATCACCGAAGTTGAGGATCGGTAGGATGGTCAGTTTTACGAGGGTATGTTTGGCAGCATGAGTGAAGGATGCTGTGTTGCGATATAGGAAGCCAATTCTAGATTTGGAAGGAGTCTAACCAGTCTAACCAGACACCTAGGTATTTGTAGTTGTCCACGTATTCTAAGTCAGCCGTCCAGAGTAGTGATGCTGGACAGGCGAGCAGGTGCGGGCAGAGGTCGGCTGAATAGCATGCATTTAGTTTCCCCTGCGTTTAAGAGCAGTTGGAGGCCACGGAAGGAGAGTTGTATGGCATTGAAGCTCGTCTGGAGGTTAGTTAACACAGTGTCCAAAGAGGGGCCAGAAGTATACAGAATGGTGTCGTCTGCGTAGAGGTGTACCAGAGAATCACCAGCAGCAAGAGCAACATCATTGATGTATACAGAGAAGAGAGTCAGCCTGAGGATTGAACCCTGTGGCACCCCCATAGAGACTGCCAGAGGTCCGGACAACAGGCCCTCCGATTTGACACACTGAACTCTATCAGAGAAGTAGTTGGTAAACCAGGCGAGGCAATCATTTGAGAAACCAAGGCTGTCGAGTCTGCCAATAAGAATGTGGTGATTGACAGAGTCGAAAGCCTTGGCCAGGTTGATGAATACGGCTGCACACTAATGTCTCTTATCGATGGTGGTTATGATGTCGTTTAGGACCTTGAGTGTGGCTGAGGTGCACCCATGACCAGCTCTGAACCAGACTGCATAGCGGAGAAGGTACGGTGGGATTCGAAATGGTCGGTGATCTGTTTGTTAACTTGGCTTTCGAAGACCTTAGAAAGGCAGGGTAGCATAGATATAGGTCTGTAGCAGTTTGGGTCTAGAGTGTCACCTTTGAAGAGGGGAATGCGGCAGCTTTCCAATCTTTGGGAATCTCAGACGATACGAAAGAGAGGTTGAACAGGCTAGTAATAGGAGTTGCAACAATTTCAGCAGATAATTTTAGAAAGAGAGGGTCCAGATTGTCTAGCCCGGCTGATTTGTAGGGGTCCAGATTTTCCAGCTCTTTCAGAACATCAGCTATCTGGATTTGGGTAAAGGAGAAATGGTGGGGGCTTTGGCAGGATTATAAATCCTTGGCTTAAAAACTAAGTTGTCACACTGATGATTCATGTTTTCTTTTAAAACCACAATTAGTCTCTCCACGGCCTTATAGAGGATCTAGATACTTTTGCTATCTTCTCTGGATTAAAACCAAATTATTATGTGTACTATTTTACGTATTGGATCACAAAAAAAATGCCAATTTTACATTTTCATGTAGTTTACCAATTAAATGGTCTGACGGAAATGTGGACATACTTGGTATACAAGTCCCAAAAAATAGATAAGATCTTGCTACCATGGAAAGGAAAATACCTGTTTATTTGTGGAAAAATCACCCTGATTTAACTCTTTAGTCACATCACAGTTTACCTATTTGCTTATGGTTTTGCCTACACCTAGTTACCTGCTTTTTAAATTATATGAACAGAAAATATTCAATTTTATTTGGAACGGCAAGCCAGATAAAATTAAAAGGGCCTATTTATATAACAAATATGAATTCGGAGGGCAGAAATGATTAAATATTAAAGCATTAGACGTCTCACTAAAGGCATCAGTCATACAAAAGTTATACTTCAATCCAAACGGGTTCTCTAGTAAATTAGGATGAGACATTCATACCATGTTCAAGAAGGGCCTTTTTCCCTTTATTCAGATTACACCTGCTCACTTTCGGTTGTTTGAAAAGGAAATAATCTCCAAAATATCTTTTATTTTTTAAACAAGCATTAGAAAGTTGGTTGCAATTTCAGTTTAATCCACCTGAAAAGACAGAACAAATAATACAACAAATATTGTGGTTAAATTCAAATATACTGTATAAACTGTATTTTTCAAGGAGATATTTTTAAAAAAGGTATAATTTTTGTGAATGATATCATAAATAGGACTGGTGGAGTTATGTCACATGCAGCTAACACAGACATATGGAAATGTCTGCTCTACCTAAAATTACAACCAATTAATTGCAGCATTACCACAAAAATGGAAGAGGCAAGTAGAAGGGGAAAAAAGTAAGGAACTTGTATGTCGGCCCTGTATTACAGAACATAAATGGTTAAAGAAAAGTGTGATAAATAAAAACATATGCCAATTTCATTTAAGGACTAAAAACTGACAGCTGTGCCATATAAATTGCTAAATAGTTGGGAAGAGATTTTCGACGTACGCATTCCATGGCACATGGTTTATGAATTGATACGCAAAACAACTCCGGATTCAAAACTTCACATTTTTCAATTTAAATTGTTATACAAAATTCTTGCAACTAATAGAATGTTATATATATGGGGGGTACAATCTTCCCAGCGTTGCAGATTCTTCTGTGAGGAGGCAGTCATTAGATCTTTTATTTTGGTATTCTCCATATGTAGCTTGTTTTTGGTCACAGGTCCAGGAATGTCTGAAGAATTGCAACATTTGCCTAGAACTAACGCTGCAGACAGCAATACTGGGTGATTTGAAAAGCCATAATCAATCAACAATATAATAATTATTTTAGCAAAAATGTTTTTATTTTATTTACGATCTGTAGAAGCTATGAGAATAGAAAGGTTCAATTATTTTGTGAAGCATCACAGCACAGTTGAAAAATATGGCAAATAGAAATCCGAAATGGATGATGTTGAGAGATAGATGGGAGGGGTTGAGTGGAGCTGAAGGGTGGGACTAATAACAAGATAAACAATGTAAAACATACGGGATCTGTAAAATGTATATAGGTTCGGAACTTTTGTGAAATAGTATAGTTACAAATAGAAATCAAACTGGATGGACATCAGAAATAGAGGAAGGACTAAGAACAAACAAGAGAGAACTATTGTAAAGTAGACTGTGTCTGTAAAAAGTGTATAAGATGTATTCATTGAACGTAAAATTGTTTATTAGTTTACTCCAATTGGGGGATCGGTGGTAGGGTTTGCGGGGAATAATAATAAAGGTATATTCTTTAAAAAACTATATAGAGGTATGTGTATGTATATATGTGTATGGATATATATATATATATTTACCAAAAAAACAAAAAAAATGATGTCAATTTACACACTTACTTTGGGTGATGTAGTGTATAAACTATGTGGAAAACTGCTCGTCGAACATCTCATTCCAAAATCATGGGCATTTAATATGGAGTTGGTCCCCCTTTGCTGCTATTACAGCCTCCACTCTTCTGGGAAGGCTTTCCACTAGATGTTGGAACATTGCTGCGGGGACTTGCTTCCATTCAGCCACAAGAGCATTAGTGAGGTCGAGCACTGATGTTGGACGTTTAGGGTTGGAGCGCAGTCAGCGTTCCAATTCATCCCAAAGGTGTTTGATGGAGTTGAGGTCAGGGCTCTGTACAGGCCTGTCGAGTTCTTCCACACCGATCTTGACAGACCATTTCTGTATGGACCTCGCTTTGTGCACGGGAGCATTGTCATGCTGAAACAGGAAAGGGCCTTCCCTAAATAAACTGTTGCCACAAAGTTAGAAGCACGGAATGGTCTAGAATGTAGTGATAATATTTCCCTTCATTGGAGTTAAGGGGCATAGCCCGAACCATGGAAAAAAGCCCAAGACTATTATTCCTCCTCCACCTAACTTTATAGTTTGCGCTATGCATTGGGGCAGGTAGCGTTTTCCTGGCATCTGCCAAACCCAGATTTGTCTATTGGACTGGCTGATGGTGAAGCGTGATTAATCACTCCAGAGAACAAGTTTCCACTGCTCCAGAGGCCAATGGCAGCAAGCTTTACACCACTCCTGTCGATGCTTGTCATTGCACATGGTGATCTTAGGCTTGTATGTGGCTGCTCGGCCATGGAAACCCATTTCATGAAGCTCCCAACAAACAGTTCTTGTGCTAATGTTGCAACGTCCACGATTTTTACAGATGCGCGCGACTCTTGGCGGCAGTAAGATAGTCATCGCCATCTGCGTGCATTCAACAGCCTAGATTTACATTTTTATTACTTGTATACAAAATCACTTTTTGGGGTTCAACATACGCTTACAATGATATTCTGATTCTTGCTTCAACCTTTGCTAAGATTTATATTTAGTTGTGATCTTTGCAAAATAACAATTTGGGTGCAGCATTTGTTAGCTAGAATGCTAAACATTCATTGATTACGGCTGTAGCAAAAGCTAGCCAAAGAGACATTTTACTAGTTGAAGTGTTTTTTTTGTATAATGCAGTTGATTTGTGATGATGACACAAACATTTATATTAAACAGGACATTCATATGAGCCTTAATCCAATTATAATCCAAAAGTAGTGTGAAATGCACTCATAAGCAATATGTAAATATAGGCCGGTGCTCTATAAGAACTCACCCTTGTTCTGCCACCAACTTGTGCGCATCACCCTTGTGCGGCAATGTTTGCAAACACAAAGGGGTTTATTACGGGAAGCCAAGGTCATATTTTTCCATGTTCTGTTCCAGTTAAAGGGTTGTTCAGATCTGTGGACCATACTTTTTTAATGGCTCGCTCATTATAGAGATCAGTCCTGTTGGGAGCCCAGATAATTGAGTTCTAAATCCCATCATTGGATGGTTCAGTAGTTGGGTTTCCCAGGGGACTCCCTAAGCCAGTATAGCTGACCTAAGTAAATATTTTTAAAAAGAGTTACCTGGTTATGTGTCTTTCAGATCTTGGAATGTTCTCAAACAATGACTGTCCATGATATCGGCAAGTGTATCGATTCCACATTTGAGCCATGGGGGGATACAAAAGTCCACTCTAGATATGTATTGCAAGGCATTATTGTGAAATACTGGAGTATGGGCATGCCATTTTGATTCCCAGAAATACAGTATAAAGTGTGGTGCTCCTACATCTTTTCCTTTTTGCACGTTTGTTTGTTTTATCCGGGCTCAATTACCTTGCCATATACACTGTGTACAAAACAGTAGCAACACCTGCTCTTTACATAAGACTGACCAGGTGAAAGTCATGATCCCTTATTGATGTATCTTGTTAAATCACCTTCAATCAGTGTAGATGAAGGGGAGGAGACAAAATATTTAAGTGCCCTTGGTAGTAGGTGCCAGGCGTACCGGTTTGAATGTGTCAAAAACTGCCACGTTGCTGTGTTTTTCACGCTGAACAGTTTCTGTGTGTATCAAGAATGGTCCACCACCCAAAGGACATCCAGCCAACTTGACACAACTGTGGAAAGCATTGGAGTCAACATGGGCCAGCATCCCTGTAGAACGCTTGACACCTTGTGGAGTCCATGCCCCGATGAATTGAGATTGTTCTGAGGGCAAAAGAGGGTGCAACTCAATATTACGAAGGTGTTCCTAATGTTTTGTACACTTGGTGTACATTTTGAAACCGCTATGGATTTTATCCCAATAGCCAGAAGGGGGAGACAAGGGAAGCGTTGAACTGCAGAAATTCAGCCGTGGCAATATATTCATTTTGACAATAGATATACTTCCGGCTCTGCTGAGGGCGGATGGAATTGAGTTGAGCGTTCTGTTAAAGTTTTTGGCAATGGTTTTATCTGAAGAAGGAAATATATCTATTCCCAAATATTGAAAAGGGGAAACGATTGTGATTCCATAAGAAGAGAGTACTCCATCGGGGGCTTGAGGCAGTAGGGCATATTTGGTTAGATCTATTTCATAACTTGAGATGGCGCTGAATTTGTCTATGATCTTCAAAGCTTTTGGGAGGGATTGAGATACTTTATCTAAACAATGTAAGATATCGTCAGTGTATAGTAAGATGATGTAATCCGTAGAATTGAGAGAGATTGGTCGATTTTCAAATTGCCTGGACCAGGAGCTCCATAGACAATAAAAATAGGAGGGAAAAATATGGGATCACCTAGCCTGCTACTTGTAGTTACGGAACAGAGTAGTAGTAGCAAGTAGTGCCTTTTAATACTATGGCTGAGGGATTGGCATATAGTATTTTAATCATATGAATGAAATTGGAGCCAAGCCACATATGATGAACACCTATCCTGTACCCCAGGTTATAAGCAACAACAAGCCCCATATGATGAACACCTATCCTGTACCCCAGGTTATAAGCAACAACAAGCCCCATATGATGAACACCTATCCTGTACCCCAGGTTATAAGCAACAACATTGCAGTGAGTCACTCACGTATTCTCCCAATGTGTTCATCTTTACTGCTGCAATTTGAGCTTTTCTATTTGGGTTGCCAGTAGGGGAGCTGGGGAAGTGTCCGTGGGGAGTAGGCACCTTGCTATCTCAGTGGATGACAAGGTCTGCGTCCCAAATGGTACCCTATTCCCCAAAAGCATTGCTTTTGACTGATAGAACCTGTTGAGACATGACATTTCATATTACTATGTGTGTATGCTATGAATCCCTGTGGTACTGACTGCTTTCAAATCAGTGTGCACCCTGTAGGCTAGCACCTGTTGTGAGATTTGTGGTCTATTTGTGACCCAGGCCAGGGGCACCTGAGGAAAGATTTAACCCCAGGAGAACAGGGACACTTCTACCAGGGTGAGGCTTTCCAAACGGTGCTGCTGCTGGTGCTACAGTTTCCTTTCTCATTCTGTGACCTAGTTCCATGAAAAGAGGTTTCATTGGAGGGAGTCTGTGTGCAGGAGGATGCACTATTAATTTATCTCATTATGGTTAGATGGCTCACTTCTAACTCCTTTGTTTAGACTTGTTTAGGTTTGGACCCTGTGTGAATCTGTAACCCTTTCAGGAAAAGTGCCTCTGGATTTTTTTTAAAGAATTTGTCACCATATAGAGTGACTGAGCATTTATCCCAGTTATTAGTGCCTGTAGTCTGGATAAACCCAGCTGGAAAGGCCAATATGAAGAAAAGAACATCTGAGACACCTCAGTCTGTCATACAAGCCACACAATGACATTGGAAAATGAACAGAGAGACAAACTTCCCTCTGAAGTTTGGTCTCTGAGAGCCCAGGGTTGTGAAGATGAGCTTTGGACTTGGACATCAACTTGTCTGTGCTTGCTAAGCAGGGTGGAGTATCCCAGCTGTCATTTGATGTTATCCTTTATTTTAAGAGTAGCTTCGCCTCCACATTTCTCGTTATTGCTGACATAAACACTCACCCCACTCCAGTAGTTACTTTGGATCATGGGGAGGTCGGGAGGGAGTTAGAAGAGTTGTCCTTGGCCATCTGTTGGCAGACAGTCCGATGCTTTGTAGCTTTGTGATTGTAATGAGAGATGACACACTCAGGTCTACTTAAAAGCTTGGGAGTGAGACACCCACTTCCTTCTCTGTCCACCCACCTCCACAATTTTCCCTCCATAATCACATTTTACAGCAGTCCTATCCAAAGATTGTTCTTCTCTGCTTTCTCTCCATTCTCCTAGTTGAGATAGACTTGAATATCTTTGAATAAAATACGCATCAGCTGTCTTGGAGGAGAGTGAAGAAGAATGTCATAGTGTAAGCGAGACCTTTTCATGAAGAGGTGTGTGAAAAACAAAGTTTATGGAAGGACTGACATTAAACCTTTCAACTCACACAGCTGTTATGTGTTCATAGATATACAGGTCACTCTTCTGGTCACTCTTCTGAATGCCCTCAATTGGAGTTGACTTTTATGTTAGCATATCAACACTATTTTACCCTACCCTGATTTTGAAATGGAACTAATGTTTTTGGCCTCTGTCTTCACCTGATGATGTTGCTAGGCTAACCTCTGTCATCCACCTGTGGCTAATGGACCAATCATCCTGGGGGGGAAGAAGTGTGTGGATTTAAATTACTCTCTCAATACCTGTCACACTGCAAGCAGATGGTGTCTGAAATTGCTCCATCATATTTAATCCTCCCTCCCAAAGCTTTCTCCTTGGGTTTGAACCATGACTCTATTTTTTGTTATTTTCATGTCTTGGATACATGATTTGAGCTGCTAGGCAACACAGAGGAAACTTTCTTTGTTCTTTTGCCCTTTCAGTTGACCGCTTCTCAGTTTGTCAAAGCCTCAATTTCCGTACAGGCGTGAGGGATATTTTTTAAAGAGGTTTCCTTTTGTTGTGACAATCTTTATCAGACTAAGTCAGGAGTCATCTCAGGATTTGCAGTATTGTCGTGGTTGTGTGGAGAATTATATATTTTTGTTGATGAGAGGTAGGTGTGATGCAGTGGTGGCGTGGAGTATGTTTTTAACCCTGGTCCTCAATGTTCAGAAGACAGAAGTCCTCATTTTAAGTGAAAAAACATTTAATCTTAAAGATTCATTTTGTACACATTCAGTTACCTCTAATAACCTCAGAAATGTCTTCTATTTCTGAATATCTTTTTTAGTTGAAGGGATTCAATGCTATTCCTCACCACAAAGATTTCCACAATAAACATTGAAACGGCATATGGCCAGCTGACGAACAAACATTTCTGTCACAGTAAGATAAATCACAAGCTTAAATCAACAGAAAACAACATTATGTACAAAAATAAAATCCCAATTGGGAGAAAAATATGTAATGGCAAGATATACTGTACAACAAAGCTCAGATTTGATATTGTCACATCTATACAATGGTATCGTTTGTGCTTTCTTGTCCATTTATTGGCGGTGGTGGCTTACCCTGGCACCAGATATGTTTGTGCTGTGTTGCCAACTCACATTGCCATAGGAGTTGACCATAAGAGTTTGCGAGACGGCACAAACAGATCTGGAACCAGGCTAGCTGTGTCGTCTTGTCTACCGGTATGTACAGCAGCTGTGGATGAATTTCTTGAAGTAGTTCCTGAACTCTGTGTTGAAGACCGTGTAGATGATGGGGTTGACGGCGCTGTTGACGTAGCCTAGCCAGGTGACAATACTCATCAGGGCGGGGGGGATGAAGCAGGTGGCACACAGGGCCCGCATGGTGTGGACAACGAAGAACGGGGTCCAGCAGAACAGGAAGACACCTGGGATGGAATAGACACACACAAACGCAGGAAGGTACATGGGAACAAGCATAGGAAAACATGCACACAGGTACGCACAGGCAGAACGGCACGAATGGGCACAGACACGCACACAAAGAGGGAGATTTAGATTTCGTAAACCACAGGGATCGCAGTAAAATTACACCTCTAAGACTTCTCATTTATTAAAGGATTGTATGTCAGGCTAACACAGGCTTGAAACCTTATTTGCTACGTTTGTGTTCCCAATGGCACCCTTTCCCCTTTTATAGTGCTTTACTTTTTGATCAGGGCCCAAAGAGCTTTGCTCAAAAGTAGTGCACTTTATAGGGAACAGGGTGCCATTTGGAACGCATCCCACATTTAATAAAACTGGAATTGCTCAATATATGATGAGTCTTACTTTGAGGACATGAATGAGCGGCCAATGGGAAAAGATATAGCTAGCAATAATGATCAAGTCAAACACAATCAAAATCAAAGACTGAGCCCAGAACTTAAAGCCCCATCCAGATGAATGTATTTCAGATTGAAGTAGCCTAAAGAGGCACTGCTGAATAGATTCTACACATCACTGAGAGCTCAATTACATATACATCATGAAGTGTGATCATATCCCCATGGTGTGATATAGATGTAATTTTTTTTTTAAGTGCAAAAAAAAATGTTAAAGTGTCATTTCCTATCAGCGTGACGCAACTATGGTAATAAAACGGAACCGATCTGTATTGTAAGTAGGAAAATTACATTTTCAATCAAACACTGGCCCATACATAAACCAATTGATCATACAGGAGCAAAGTATATTGGGTGAATACTTCAGATATAAGCAGAACCTTGCCAGATCAAATGATGTTTGTACGTAAAGAAGTATGCCTGCAGAAAAATGAGAAGGGTGTATACAGGTGTAGGGTATATATAAGATAAACTGTGCTACAAATGCTCCTCCACCACCGTTCGAACTACACCAGTCAGCCAGCTTCCCTGCCTAGCCCCCGCTCGGCTGAATAATTCAGAAATGCTGATGAGATTTCTATTAATAATCTAGAATGGGGGTTAGGATGAGTGATGGATCAGAAACAAACTGTTCCATCCTGCATGGGGAGGTCTGGGTTCCATCCCAAATGGCACCCTATTCCCTATATAATGCACTACTGATCATAGCCATATGGGCCCTGTTTAAATGTAGTGCACTTTATAGGGAATAGGGTGTCATTTGGGACATATCCCTGCTCTGAGCACCAACTCTCTCTGGAAGCTGGGCTTTCCTTTCTCCGACTCATTCACTTACTGTGGAGGGAGGGCTTTGGTTGAACAACTGAATGTGAGGCAGAAATAGCATTTGATTTTTTCCCATCGGTTCAGCATTCCTCAGAGAAGCTCAAGCTGTGAATAAAGTCTCCTAGTCATCTAATGTAGGTCCCTCAGGAGCATGAATAAGATAGTCTTATCCAATGTAATGTAGAGTTCCTTCCCACCAGAAATCTACCTTGGTTTGTGTTTGAACCATTGAATAATATTAGAGATATCCATCACTCCTGCCATTCCCCTCTGGCTGGGCCAAGGAGAGACCCTTGGTTTTTTTTCACACACAATACCCCATAATGACAAAGTGAAAACATGTTTTTAGACATTTTTGCAAATGTAATGAACATGCAAAAGTTTACATACACTTAGATTGGAGTCATTAAAACTAATTTTTCAACTACTCCACAAATTTCTTGTTAACAAACTATAGTTTTGGCAAATTGGTGAGGACATCTACTTTGTGCATGACACAAGTAATTTTTCCAACAATTGTTTAGAGACAGATTATTTCACTGTATCACAATTCCAGTGGGTCAGAAGTTTACATACAGTAAGTTGACTGTGACTTTAAACAGCTTGGAAAATTCCAGAAAATGATTTCATGGCTAGAAGCTTCTGATAGGCTAATTGACTTAATTTGAGTCAATTGGAGGCGTAACTGTGGATGTATTTCAAGGCCTACCTTCAAACTCAGCGCCTCTTTGCTTTACATCATGGGAAATCTAAAGAAATCAAGACCTCAGAAAAAAAATTGTAGACCTCCACAAATCTGCTTCATCCTTGGGAGCAATTTCCAAATGCCTGAAGGTACCAGGTTCATCTGTACAAACAATGGTACGCAAGTATAAACACCATGGGACCACGCAGCCGTCATACCGCTCAGGAAGGAGACGCATTCTGTCTCCTAGAGATTAATGTACTTTAGTGCGAAAGGTGAAAATCAATCCCAGAACAACAACAAAGGACCTTGTGAAGATGCTGGAGGAAACAGGTACAAAAGTATTTATATCAACAGTAAAACAAGTCCTATATCGACATAAGCTGAAAGGCTGCTCAGCAAGGAAAAAGCCACTGCTCCAAAACTGCCATAAAAAAAGCTACAGTTTGCAACTGCACACGGGGACGAAGATCATACTTTTTGGAGAAATGTCCTCTGGTCTGATGAAACAAAAACAGAACTGTTTGGCCATAATGACCATCGTTATGTTTGGAGGAAAAATGGGGAGGCTTGCAAGCCGAAGAACACCATCCCAACTGTGAAGCACGGGAGTGGTACCATCATGTTGTGGGGGTGCTTTGCTGCAGGAGGGACTGGTGTGCTTCACAAAACAGATGGCATCATGAGGTAGGAAAATTATGTGGATATATTGAAGCAACATCTCAAGATATCAGTCAGGAAGTTAAAGCTTGGTCGCAAATGTGTCTTCCAAATGGACAATAACCCCAAGCATACTTCCAAAGTTGTGGCAAAATGGCTTCAGTACAACAAAGTCAAGGTATTGGAGTGGCCATAACAAAGCCCCGACCTCAATCCTATAGAAAATGTGTGGGCAGAACTGAAAAAGCATGTGCGAGCAAGGAGGCCTACAAACCTGACTCAGTTACACCAGCTCAGTCAGGAGGAATGGGTCAAAATTGATCCAACTTATTGTGGGAAGCTTGTGGAAGGCTACCCGAAATGTTCTACCGAAGTTAAACATTCTAAAGGCAATACTACTAAATACTAATTGATTGTATGTAAACTTCTGACCCACTTGGAACACGATGAAAGAAATAAAAGCTAAATAAATAATTCTCTCAACTATTATTCTCACATTTCACATTCTTAAAATAAAGTGGTGATCCTAACTGACCTCGGACAGGGACTTTTTACGAAGATTAAATGTCAGGAATTGTGAAAAACTCAATTTAAATGTATTTGGCTAAGGTGTATGTATACTTCCGACTTCAACTGTATATACAGTACCAGTTAAAAGTTTGGACACACCTACTCATTCAAGGATTTTTCTTTAGTTTTACTAGGTAAAGCTGTTTGAGAGAATGCCAAGAATGTGCAAAGCTGTCATCTCGGCAAAGGGTGACTTTTTGAAGAATCTCAAATATAAAATATTTTTTTATTTGTTTAACACTTTTTGGGTTACTACATGATTCCATATGTGTTATGTTGATGTCTTCACTATTATTCTACAATGTAGAAAATAGTCAAAATCAAGAGTAACCTTTTGAATGAGTAGGTGTATCCAAACTTTTGACTGGTACTGTGTGTGTGTGTGTGTGTGTGTGTGTGTGTGTGTGTATATATATTGTAATTCATAATTTTTTTTGCTCAGATAACTTGATAACCAAATAAAACCACCTGTGAAATCCGTCCCGTGGGCTACCAGTTGGGAAACCTGTCATAGGGCGTCTTATTATAAACCCCCAGGGCCAGGATTAGGAAAGCGTTATCTAATGGAATAATGTGTTTCTGGGTTTCTGAGTCAGTTCTGACCAGACAGCTCCAACACTCCTGCTATATGGAGTTGTTGTAGATCCATTCTCACCTCCTACTATTAAATAAAGAAAAGGATGGCAGTCTTGAGTGAGGCTGGTTGGAATGGTGTCTTCTCTCCAAGAGTCCCCTATTTTCAGACACCACCTGACTTTGAGGCATCTATTAGTCTTTTCCCCACATAACTATTTATTTACAATGTAGGCTACTACTGCAGTGTAAGTTACTATTTCTGTTAGGATTCAGATAAGATCAACCGTTATTTCAAATCTATTTCATTGACTTTAAATCAAATTTTATTAGTCACATGCGCTGAATACAACAGGTACCTTACAGTGAAATGCTTACTTACAAGCCCCTAACCAACAATGCAGTTAAAAAAATAAATAAGTATAAGAGATAAAAGTAACAAGTCATTAAAGAGCAGCAGTAAAAATACAATAGCAAGACTATATACAGGGGGTACCGATACAGAGTCAATGTGTGGGGGCACCGGTTAGTCGAGGTAGTAATCAAATCAAATCAGTTTTTTGTTTTTTTTACGTGTTATTTCTTACATTAGTACCCCAGGTCATCTTAGGTTTCATTACATACAGTCGAGAAGAACTACTGAATATAAGATCAGCGTCAACTCACCATCAGTACAACCAAGAATATGTTTTTCGCGACGCGGATCCTGTGTTCTGCCTTACAAACAGGGCAACGGAGTGGATTCCATGCAGCGACCCCAAAAAACGACTCCGAAAAAGAGGGAAACGAGGCGGTCTTCTGGTCAGACTCCGGAGACGGTCACACCGTGCACCACTCCCTAGCATTCTTCTTGCCAATGTCCAGTCTCTTGACAACAAGGTTGATGAAATCCGAGCAAGGGTAGCATTCCAGAGGGACATCAGAGACTGTAACTTTCTTTGCTTCACGGAAACATGGCTCACTGGAGAGACGCTATCCGAGGCGGTGCAGCCAACGGGTTTCTCCACGCATCGCGCCGACAGAAACAAACATCTTTCTGGTAAGAAGAGGGGCGGGGGCATATGCCTTATGGCTAACGTGACATGGTGTGATGAAAGAAACATACAGGAACTCAAATCCTTCTGTTCACCTGATTTAGAATTCCTCACAATCAAATGTAGACCGCATTATCTACCAAGAGAATTCTCTTCGATTATAATCACAGCCGTATATATCCCCCCAAGCAGACACATCGATGGCTCTGAACGAACTTTATTTAACTCTCTGCAAACTGGAAACGATTTATCCGGAGGCTGCATTCATTGTAGCTGGGGATTTTAACAAGGCTAATCTGAAAACAAGACTCCCTAAATTTTATCAGCATATCGATTGCGCAACCAGGGGTGGAAAGACCTTGGATCATTGTTACTCTAACTTCCGCGACGCATATAAGGCCCTGCCCCGCCCCCCTTTCGGAAAAGCTGACCACGACTCCATTTTGTTGATCCCTGCCTACAGACAGAAACTAAAACAAGTGGCTCCCACGCTGAGGTCTGTCCAACGCTGGTCCGACCAAGCTGACTCCACACTCCAAGACTGCTTCCATCACGTGGACTGGGAGATGTTTCGTATTGCGTCAGATAACAATATTGACGAATACGCTGATTCGGTGTGCGAGTTCATTAGAACGTGCGTTGAAGATGTTGTTCCCATAGCAACGATTAAAACATTCCCTAACCAGAAACCGTGGATTGATGGCAGCATTCGTGTGAAACTGAAAGCGCGAACCACTGCTTTTAATCAGGGCAAGGTGTCTGGTAACATGACCGAATACAAACAGTGCAGCTATTCCCTCCGCAAGGCTATCAAACAAGCTAAGCGTCAGTACAGAGACAAAGTAGAATCTCAATTCAACGGCTCAGACACAAGAGGCATGTGGCAGGGTCTACAGTCAATCACGGACTACAGGAAGAAATCCAGCCCAGTCACGGACCAGGATGTCTTGCTCCCAGGCAGACTAAATTTACTTTTTTGCCCGCTTTGAGGACAATACAGTGCCACTGACACGGCCTGCAACGAAAACATGCGGTCTCTCCTTCACTGCAGCCGAGGTGAGTAAGACATTTAAACGTGTTAACCCTCGCAAGGCTGCAGGCCCAGACGGCATCCCCAGCCGCGCCCTCAGACCATGCGCAGACCAGCTGGCCGGTGTGTTTACGGACATATTCAATCAATCCCTATACCAGTCTGCTGTTCCCACATGCTTCAAGAGGGCCACCATTGTTCCTGTTCCCAAGAAAGCTAAGGTAACTGAGCTAAACGACTACCGCCCCGTAGCACTCACTTCCGTCATCATGAAGTGCTTTGAGAGACTAGTCAAGGACCATATCACCTCCACCCTACCTGACACCCTAGACCCACTCCAATTTGCTTACCGCCCAAATAGGTCCACAGACGATGCAATCTCAACCACACTGCACACTGCCCTAACCCATCTGGACAAGAGGAATACCTATGTGAGAATGCTGTTCATCGACTACAGCTCGGCATTCAACACCATAGTACCCTCCAAGCTCGTCATCAAGCTCGAGACCCTGGGTCTCGACCCCGCCCTGTGCAACTGGGTACTGGACTTCCTGACGGGCCGCCCCCAGGTGGTGAGGGTAGGCAACAACATCTCCTCCCCGCTGATCCTCAACACTGGGGCCCCACAAGGGTGCATTCTGAGCCCTCTCCTGTACTCCCTGTTCACCCACGACTGCGTGGCCACGCACGCCTCCAACTCAATCATCAAGTTTGCGGACGACACAACAGTGGTAGGCTTGATTACCAATAACGACGAGACGGCCTACAGGGAGGAGGTGAGGGCCCTCGGAGTGTGGTGTCAGGAAAATAACCTCACACTCAACGTCAACAAAACTAAGGAGATGATTGTGGACTTCAGGAAACAGCAGAGGGAACACCCCCTATCCACATCGATGGAACAGTAGTGGAGAGGGTAGCAAGTTTTAAGTTCCTCGGCATACACATCACAGACAAACTGAATTGGTCCACTCACACAGACAGCATCGTGAAGAAGGCGCAGCAGCGCCTCTTCAACCTCAGGAGGCTGAAGAAATTCGGCTTGTCACCAAAAGCACTCACAAACTTCTACAGATGCACAATCGAGAGCATCCTGGCGGGCTGTATCACCGCCTGGTACGGCAACTGCTCCGCCCTCAACCGTAAGGCTCTCCAGAGGGTAGTGAGGTCTGCACAACGCATCACCGGGGGCAAACTACCTGCCCTCCAGGACACCTACACCACCCGATGTTACACGAAGGCCATAAAGATCATCAAGGACATCAACCACCCGAGCCACTGCCTGTTCACCCCGCTATCATCCAGAAGGCAAGGTCAGTACAGGTGCATCAAAGCTGGGACCGAGAGACTGAAAAACAGCTTCTATCTCAAGGCCATCAGACTGTTAAACAGCCACCACTAACATTGAGTGGCTGCTGCCAACACACTGACACTGATTCAACTCCAGCCACTTTAATAATGGGAATTGATGGGAAATTATGTAAATATATCACTAGCCACTTTAAACAATGCTACCTTATATAATGTTACTTACCCTACATTATTCATCTCATATGCATACGTATATACTGTACTCTATATCATCGACTGTATCCTTATGTAATACATGTATCACTAGCCACTTTAACTATGCCACTTTGTTTACATACTCATCTCATATGTATATACTGTACTCGATACCATCTACTGTATCTTGCCTATGCTGCTCTGTACCATCACTCATTCATATATCCTTATGTACATATTCTTTATCCCCTTACACTGTGTATAAGACAGTAGTTTTGGAATTGTTAGTTAGATTACTTGTTGGTTATTACTGCATTGTCGGAACTAGAAGCACAAGCATTTCGCTACACTCGCATTAACATCTGCTAACCATGTGTATGAGACAAATAAAATTTGATTTGATTTAGTATGTACATGTAGGTAGAGTTATTAAAGTGACTATGCATAGATAACAACAGAGAATAGCAGCGGTATAAAAGAGGGGGGTGTGGGGGGGGCACTGCAAATAGTCTGGGTAGCCATTTGACTAGATGTTCAGGAGTCTTATGTCTTGGGGGTAGAAGCTGTTTAGAAGCCTCTTGGACCTAGACTTGGCGCCCGGTCCTGCTTGCCGTGTGGTAGCAGAGAGAACAGTCTATGACTAGGGTGGCTGGAGTCTTTGACAATTTTTAAGGCCTTCCTCTGACACCGCCAGGTATAGAGGTCCTGGATGGCAGGAAGCTTGACCCCAGTGATCTACTAGGCCGTTCCCACTACCATCTATAGTGCCTTGCGGTCGGAGACCGAGCAGTTGCCATACCAGGCAGTGATGCGACCAGCTGTAAAACCTTTTGAGGATCTGAGGACCCATGCCAAATCTTTTCAGTCTCCTGAGGGGGAATAGGTTTTGTTGTTCCCTCTTCACATTGACTCTTGAACACAGGGTTTGAAATACTTCCTGATAGCTCCCTCAAATTCCATACTATAGGTCACGCTTCAGTTCTGACATGCCTTTTCAATGAATTCACCAACTCCATTAATCTACATCATCCCTGGATAGACTCACAGATAGCACAAGGACATAAGGCTAATTGACGGTGACAGAGTTTCTCTCTTTCTCCCCACTCCTTCCCCTCTCCCCTGATCTTTCTCCCCCTTTTTCTCTCTCTGTCCTAGTAGACTCATTTAGGTGTGTGTGTGTGTGTGTGCGTGTGCTGCTCCTTTAGTGTGTGACTTTCCAGTGTGGATGATTGTGGCCTGGGTATTGAAAGGATCATCCAGAACAATTTCCTGCCATGCCCTCTGCCCGTACCCTCCAATAGGTAGGCAACCAGAATATGTGTGTGTGCATCTACTGTGAAAGACTACAGGATTGTCTCTCTGGCTTAAAGCAGGCACAAAACTTCTCAAGGGGGAAAACTGCATTAAAGAATGTGTGCAATGCTAGAAGTGCCCTTGCTCCGGATAATTGTAATTTACATTTGGTAATACATTACTCTGTCTATTTGTAGCGTAGAATCGTATTTGTTTTCTGAGCTTTAGCATTAAATGTTGACACATCCATTAACTGAAATTTATTGAAAAGGAAATACAGAAATATCATAAATATTCACACCCCTGAGTAAATACTTTGTAGAAGCACCTACGGCAGTGATTACATCTAACTCTTTCTGAGTCAGTCTCTAAGGACTTTCCTCATCTGGATGGTGCAACATTTGCCCATTTATTGTTTTCTAAATTCTTCAAGAACTGTGAAATTGGTTGTTGTTCATTGCTAGACAACCATTTTCAGGTCGTGCCATAGATTTTCAAGTAGATTTAAGTCAAAACGGTAACTCGGCCACTCAGGAACATTCACTGTCTTCTTGGTCAGCAACTCCAGTGTAGATTTGGACTTGTGTTTTAGGTTATGGTCCTGCTGAAAGGTGAATTAATCTCTGTCTGGTGGAAAACATATTGAACCAGGTTTTCCAATAGGATTTTGCCTGTGCTTAACTCCATTCTGTTTATTTTTTATCCTGAAAAACTCCCCAGTCCTTAACGATTACAAGCATACCTATAACATGATGCAGCCACCACTATGGGTGTGAATACTTTCTGAAGGCACTGTGTATTTTAGTGAGCATATTTAGCAGTTTTAACCCCTACAGCGTGAATGATTGTTCTAGGTCTCACAGGAGGTTGGTGGCATCTTAATTGGGGGGGACTGGCTCGTGGTAATGGCTAGAGAGGAATAAGTGGATAAGTATCAAACACATGGTTTCTATATGTTTGATGCAATTCTACAGCATAGCCTTCACTCCAGATCAAAACTCCTGGAACTGAGACAGACCAGTCAGACCAGATACAACTTCAATTAGTACTGAGGTGTGAAGTGAGGGGTGTCAAAGCCTTGGTAGGCTACACCACCCAAATCCAGAGGCCTTGAAGCCCCCTCCCGCTGTTCACAGACCATCCACTGACATTTTCTACAAGAAATCTGCCTCCAGAAATAAAAGCTTCTCCCAAGTGGGTGTGGCACCTACTCCCGTTGTCTGCTGCACTGCTGCTTGGATTCCACCTGGCGATCTGTTCACTGTCTGCTGTGGCCTGTCTCCCCCCGTCTGGTATAGGTACCCCCACCACACTCCCCCCTCTCTCCCGAGCTTTCGCTCTCCTTCAGCACACAGACACTGTTGGGGCAAGTGACTCTGAACTTACAAATGGCTAGTTATATATTTTTTCTTGTGCATTTTGCTATGTGCCTCATGACTCCTGCATGCTTTGTTGACTATGAACCTTCTTGTTTACCCAACCGTGGGACAGACCATGTTTGTTCCCACACTCGGGACTCTGACTCTTGGGTACACAGACTTTTCTAACCACCTCTTGCCGGCTTTGTATTCATGTTAACTGATGAAATTGCTGTATAATATGAACTTGTTGCCATTTAATGCACATTCAAATGTCATAAATCAACACTGCAGAGCTCCCTGTCCTCTGCCGTGTCTTGATTGTATTACTGTTGATGATATCTAGAAATGTGCATGTACACTCTGGCCCATCTTCTGTTGCTATCCCCAATTCTGACGGCTCTGATATCTGTTTCACTGATTTCTGCTCTCGTAAGAGCCTGAGTTTTCTCCACGTTAACACTAGAAACTTATTACCTAAAATGGATCAATTGAAAGTGTGGGTTCACAGCTCCAATCCAGATGTGTTGGTCATTACTGAGATGTGGTTAAGGAAGAGTGTTTTGAACACTGCTGTTAACCTTTCTGGATCTAACCTTTTTTGGCATGACAGATCTTCTAAAGGTGGGGGAGAGACAATCTTTACCAAGGATCACCTTCAGAGTGCGGTTGTCTCCACCAAGTCTGTCCCTGCCCTGCTACAAAGTTTCTCCCTGCTGGCGGTCACTGAGTCCGAGGTGCTAAAGGAGCACCTTAAACAGATGGTTTAGATCCTTTCGTCTTTAAGGTTGCGGCCCCTATAATCGGCAAGCCTATCTGTGACCTTTTGAACCTGTCTCTCCTCTCTGGGGAGGTTCCCATTGCTTTGAAGGCAGCCACGGTTAATCCTTTATTTAAACGGGGAGATCAATCTGATCCTAACTGCTAATAGGCCTATTTCTATTTTGCCCTATTTATCAAAAGTGCTGGAAAAACATTCTTGATGTCTATAGTATTCTTTGGTAAGTAATCTGGGTTCCTCTCAAGGGAAATGTCACCATTGCCCATGATTCTAAGCAATCTTGCACTGCTATTTTAAAGTTTTGATACGGTAGACCATTTCATTCTTGTAGGCCCCTCCCCCTCCCCGGATTTTGTGTTAAACGCTCTACAACAAAGCGTTCTTAGCGTCCAACAAGCTCTCTCTGCACTTAACTGACTTGCCTAGTTAAATAAAGTTTACACACATATACAAACACCACACTGACCAAAAGGTCATTTTGTTGCCAGTTACGTATGTCCCCATTACCAGTAAAACATCATCAAAACCTATTTCTTTCACTTACTTGCTGTGCTGTTTTGTTGTTCATTTGTTCAGTAGTTTCCTTCTCAACCAGGATTTCATCATACATGCCAAGCAGTGAAGTTTCAGCTTTGCACATCAGCGTTATCTTCACCGATAGATTGTGCATCCCTAATTACTACTGCTGAGGGTTTAGAGCTTGAGGTAGTCACCTCATACACGTACTTGGGAGTATGGGTAGATGGTACACTGTCCTTCTCTCAGAAGATATGAAAACTGCAGGCTAAAGTTAAATCTAGACTTTGTGTCCTCTATTGTAATCGCTCCTCTTTCACCTCAGCTGCCAAACTAACCCTGATCCAGATGACCATCCTACCCATGCTAGATTAAGGAGACGTAATTTATAGATTGGTAGGTATGGGTTCTCGAGCGGCTAGATGTTCTTTACCATTCAGCCATCAGATTTGCCACCAATGCTACTTATAGGACACATGACGGCACTCTATACTCTTCTGTAAACGGGTAAACTCTGTATACCTGTCGCAAGACCCACTGGTTGATGCTTATTTATAAAAACCCTCTTAGGCCTCACTCCCCCTATCTGAGATACAGTGGGGCAAAAAAGTATTTAGTCAGCCACCAATTGTGCAAGTTCTCCCACTTAAAAAGATGAGAGGCCTGTAATTTTCATCATAGGTACACTTCAACTATGACAGACATGAGGGGAAAAAATCCAGAAAATCACATTGTAGGATTTTTAATGAATTTATTTGCAAATTATGGTGGAAAATAAGTATTTGGTCAATAACAAAAGTTTATCTCAATACTTTGTCTGTTGCTGGTATTTTGGCCCATTCCTCCATGCAGATCTTCTCTAGAGCAGTGATGTTTTGGGGCTGTTGCTGGGCAAAACGGACTTTCAACTCCCTCCAAAGATTTTCTATGGGGTTGAGATCTGGAGACTGGCTAGGCCACTCCAGGACCTTGAAATGCTTCTTACGAAGCCACTCCTTCGTTGCCTGGGCGGTGTGTTTGGGATCATTGTCATGCTGAAAGACCCAGCCCCGTTTCATCTGCAATGCCCTTGCTGATGGAAGGAGGTTTTCACTCAAAATCTCATGATACATGGACCCATTCATTCTTTCCTTTACACGGATCAGTCGTCCTGGTCCCTTTGCAGAAAAACAGCCCCAAAGCATGATGTTTCCACCCCCATGCTTCACAGTAGGTATGGTGTTCTTTGGATGCAACTCAGCATTCTTTGACCTCCATACACGACGAGTTGAGTTTTTACCAAAAAGTTATATTTTGGTTTCATCTGACCATATGACATTCTCCCAATCTTCTTCTGGATCATCCAAATGCTCTCTAGCAAACTTCAGACGGGCCTGGACATGTACTGGCTTAAGCAGGGGGACACGTCTGTCACTGCAGGATTTGAGTCCCTGGCGGCGTAGTCTGTTACTGATGGTAGGCTTTGTTACTTTGGTCCCAGCTCTCTGCAGGTCATTCACTAGGTCCCCCTGTGTGGTTCTGGGATTTTTGCTCAACATTATTGTGATCATTTTGACCCCACGGGGTGAGATCTTGCGTGGAGCCCCAGATCGAGGGAGATTATTAGTGATCCTGTATGTCTTCCATTTCCTAATAATTGCTCACACATTTGATTTCTTCAAACCAAGCTGCTTACCTATTGCAGATTCAGTCTTACCAGCCTGGTGCAGGTCTACAATTTTGTTTCTGGTGTCCTTTGACAGCTCTTTGGTCTTGGCCATAGTGGAGTTTGGAGTGTGACTGTTTGAGGTTGTGGACAGGTGTCTTTTATACAGATAACAAGTTCAAACAGGTGTCATTAATACAGGTAAAGAGTGGAGGACCGAGGAGCCTCTTAAAGAAGAAGTTACAGGTCTGTGAGAGCCAGAAATCTTGCTTGTTTGTAGATGACCAAATACTTGTTTTCCACCATAATTTGCAAATAAATTCATTAAAAAATCTACAATGTGATTTTCTGGATTTTTTTTTCTCATTTTGTCTGTCATAGTTGAAGTGTACCTATGATGACAATTACAGGCCTCTCTCATCTTTTTAAGTGGGAGAACTTGCACAATTGGTGGCTGACTAAATACTTTTTTGCCCCACTGTATATACTGCAGCCCTCATCCTCCACATACAACACCTGTTCTGCCAGTCACATTCTGTTAAAGGTCCCAAAAGCACACACATCCCTTGGTCGCTCGTCTTTTCAGTTAAACTGGACAGTTTTATCTCGATCTCTTCATTCAAAGCCTCAATCATGGACACTCTTACTGACAGTTGTGGCTGCTTTGTGTGATGTTTTGTATTGCCCTTTGTGCTGTTGTCTGTGTCTAATGTTTGTACCCTGTTTTGTGCTGCTACCATGTTGTGTTGCTACCACGTTGTTGTCATGTTGTTGCTACCATGCTGTGTTGTCATGTGTTACTGCCATGCAATGTTGTTGTCTTAGGTCTCTTATGTAGTGTTTTCTCTCTTGTCGTGATGTGTGTGTTGTCCTATATTTTTAGTTAATACATTTTTTATTTTTAATCCCCGTCCCCGCAGGAGGCCTTTTGCCTTTTGGTAAAATAACTCACTTGCCTAGTTAAATAAAGGTTAAAAAAAATCCATTCGCTCTGTTTCAGGCATTATTATGAGCCATCCTCCCCTCAGCAGCATCCACTGATAGTTGTAGAATACATGAATATTCCAACACATGGCCTACAGTTAGCTTGGATTCTCGATGACAGATTTTACACAGGAAGCCACATTCTGATATTTTTTCACCACTAATTGGTATTTTGACCAATTAGATCAGCTCTAAAAAAGATCTGATGTGAAAAGATCTAAGGTGATAAGGGGACAAAAGACCAATTAGTGGAGAAAAAAAATCAGAGTTGTCCACAATGGGGCAAATCTTCCAAGACTCCATACTCCATGATCACTGTCGATGATCATTCATCTGTGTTTACTCAGCTGTGTTTCCAGGTCCATGCAGCCAGTCAGAAGGCTGAGCCCTCTACACAACAATATGCTGATGCTGTAGGGATAACTCCCTCTCTAGGTCTTAAGGCCTCAGGCAAACCTTACATAATGATTGGATTGAGGGTTAAGGTAATTCGCCAATGTTGGCTAGGGTATCATAATGACTCATTAGGCCCAATAATGACCCTGTTTATCCTTTTTCCTTAACAAGGTCTTTACACGTAAGAAAGACGTAACTGTTTAGAGAGTAAAAACATTGAAAGGACCACACAAGACTTTAGGCCAGAGGTGAGGTTTTAGAAAGCTGTGTATAGCTAGAGTGGTATGTTAGTTCTCGTGTTGATGACTCAGACCACTCAGTGCACAGAAGATGGACCCTCAAAAATATTTACGACGAATCTCTTGCGGTTGTTGTGTGGCTGGGTTGTTGAGAGAAATACCATGTGGAACTCCAGTTCAATGCTGTAAGATCTGTCACTATGTTGTTGATGAAACCTGTTTTGCTATTTCATGCTTGAAGCCAGCGTTCAACTTGTGCTTGTATTCTTTGTATGACACATCGTTTCCTATACGAAAATAATTACATTTAAAATATATCTTTTGATACATATTTTAGGATGAATGTGAAATATTTAAAATTGGCAAAATAATGTATTTTTTTTAAACTATTTTTTACATACATTCAAACATATTACGGAATGTACTTTAAATGTATATGCATTGAGTTTACCAAACATTAGGAACACCTTCCTAATATTGAGCCTCAATTCATCAGGGCATGGATTCTACACGGTGTCTGAAGCGTTCCCCAGAGATGCTGGCCCATGTTGACTCCAATGCTTCCAATAGTTTTTCAAGTTGGCTGGATGACCTTTTGGTGGTGGACCATTGTTGATACACTCTGTTGAGCATGAAAACCCCAGCAGTGCTACAGTTCTTGAAACAAACCTGCCACTTACTACCATACCCTGTTCAATGGCACTTAAATACTTTTTCTTGCCTATTCACCCTCTGATTGGCACACATACACACAGTCCATGTCTCTTTACACATGAAATGAATAATGGGTCAGAAAAGAAAGGGCATATGATCTTAATGTGTTGTAGACTCAATGTACGTTTAATGCATCGGGAAATGTATTTTAAAATAGATTTTCACATGTAGAAGCTTAACCTTAAAGCACAGAGCACAACATAACACATTAACTGGCATGACAATCCGGTTCATGGGAGGCCAAAAAGCTCTACAAGAAAGCCACACCCCTAACAAGCAACGCCTCCAAGTCTTGTTAAAAGGCTGCCAGCGCTACAATATATTTTGTCAAGATGCATTTTTATTGTACTTGACACATACCAGAGGATACCAAAAACACTAACATGCATTTAAATGCATCTAAATTACTAAAACAATTGTAGTGACCACATTGAGAATTCAATAAATATGAAATTTCTATATGAATAAAGACTTGCTAAAGTGCCTAAATTCTGCATTTTGACATGTCCCTCCGTGCAGTCTGTGACTTCTTGGAAGGTTTTAACCCACTAACCCCCAACATAATCAGTCATTCAGTACATTTACATGCACACTAATAATTCGATATTAAACGGATTATGGCAGTGGGCAGATTATGCAAAAGTCATGTTAACACCTTACTCTGGTCAAAATCGAAGTAAACATACACCGCTTTCAAGTTATTACGATATGTAAACACCTTAATCGGCGTTCCAGCGGTGTATTTGATCTGCATGTGCTAGCACCAACCGAGCGAGCCTCCTGCTTTAGCGCGAGTAAAGTGAGTTCGGAACAAAAATGTCTGCATCGTAAAAGTAGTTTTCACATAAAACTTTATATGTCCAAACTCAGAATCAAATATGCTTCCCAAAAATAACATGTTCACTGTGGTAGAACGTTTATTTTCATTGGCGATTTTCTGCATTTATCAGAGTGCCATCAGGCAGCCTGATTTCAGATGTGTCTATGTAAACAGGATTATTATGGGATTCGTTCTTATTGCAAAGCATGTAAACGTTTTAATCAAATTATTATATTAATCAAACTATCCAATCTGACTGCAGAACCATAGTCATTGTAAAGCCCTAGTTAGTCAACTGTTACGTGAACTGAACTCTCGTTTTAATATGCTGAATACTAGGCGAAAAGGGTCAATATCAAGGGATATCTTTATCTACTGTATATATTTCCGGATATCTGACATTTGATTAGATATAAGTAGTAGACATGTTCCAGAAACGCATGTCATGAATTTCATATACGGAACTAGGATATTCTCCATAAATGGACAGTTTCTACATGCATCCAATCCGGACCTCAGAACTCTCCCTGCTGTCGTATGAGTCCAGGGAGATATCTGGGGTGTGAGCGTGCCCCCGTTTACATATTTGTAGAACAGTGGCCACAAACATTTTCTGAGTCAAGATCAGTAGCGGTGCGTGGGTAAAATCACCGGGGAAGCCAATACAGGAAACAAAAAGCCATATTACAACCTATGTGTTGTGATAATTCCGTTTGCTCTATAATTAGTTAATATGCCTTGACACGTGATGTATAGTGAACTGACCTTCCACGGAGTTGCATTATTTTCCAGAGAACGCATAGAGCCACAAGTTGATTATCTTTTTTTATACCATGGCTATAATTTAACACATTTGCCGCTAGAAATGTGTTCAACATCCACTGAAGCTGCTACCAAGTTTACTAGATTGCGACAGAAGTTGCCTTGGTAACCATACAAACTGATTTGCTAGTTTAGCAAACCAAACCTAGCTTGCTATTATGAATATCGAATTCAACCATGCCAATAATGTTTTCAATTTGACTTTTGCCTTCAAAAGCAGCTCAAACATAAAACATGTAATAATTAACCATTGAATTATACTGTGAAAATATACCATGCATTAAATTGAAATAATGCACACTCTAGAATGCTGTTCAAGCCAATCAGAAAATAGTATTCACCAATGCCATGTTATTACCATGCATATTGGCTATGCTTGAATTGCTCTGCCAATGTTGTTCTTCTGAAATCATTTTGAAATTATATTTAAAGAATGTGGGTATATTATCACACTGGTAATATATAATTTGTTATTACTTGTGAGGGACAGCTAAGTGAGCATAATGTTTTTTTCATTTTTTTTATTGGACTGATGGCCTGCATCAATCTGAGGGGAGGCAGCAGCTGTGAGGCTGCCTCTCACCTGACTCACCATTCCTCCGCTCTACCGCCACTGAGAAAAGGGGCCAGAAACTCAAGACGTACTGCATTATGTATGCCTCAAGCACCAATTCATGTTGTTACTCCTATGACCAAAGAAAGTGAAATATTCAATAACGCAAGCTTGTCGGACAACTTTGCTATACTCATTCATTACAGCTGCAGTGCTGGTTGTAGTGTGAGTGTTGAACAAAGTGTTGACAGGGCTGAGTAACAACTTAAACATGAACTTACTCATAAAAACAGCAGCTCTTTGCTATATTTGTTGAGTCTCTCTAGTCATGGTTTTAAATGTTTTTAAATCTCACAGTATCAACTTTACTGTGTATTCAAGGTTTCTTTTTAGAGTCAATGGCTCGAGGAAACTGTGCAGACACAGTGATCTGAGCTATCTGATTGGCCAGCGGTAGGCCTATAGGTGCACTTGATTTGCACTTTGGGCCTGCCGAGTAGGCGGAGTTCTACCTTCAGACATATGAAAGGGTTAAAAATGGGAACACTTTGCCTTCCCGGCGCTAGGGCTGCTGAATGAAATGCACCTACCGCCAACAACAACAACAAAAAAGGACCGCAAGGCTTTATCGTTGTTTTTTTACAGAAATGTTTGGTGATTGACTAGGAATGCCTTGAAGATCGACCAGTCGATCAGGATCAACTGGTTGGTAACCACTGTTGTAGAATATTCTAACTCCTGAAAGGGTATGTATCAACTTGCTGACATACAGTACGTTTGGAAAGTATTCTGACCCCTTGACTTTTTCCACATTTTGTTACGTTACAGCCTTATTCTAAAATGGATGAAATAAAAATGATTCCTCATACATTTTTCACATAATACCCCATTATGACAATTCGAAAATAAGAGATTGACATTTTTGGAAATGTATAACATTTTTAAATTAGACATAACTTATTTACATAAGTATTCAGACCCTTTGCTATGAGACTCAAAACATAGCTCAGGTGCATCTTGTTTCCATTGATCTTCCTTGAGATGTTTCTACAACTTGATTTCGACTCTGTGGTAAATTCAATTGATTGGACATGATTTGGAAAGGCACACACCTGTCTATATAAGGTCCCACCGTTAACAATGCATGTCAGAGCAAAAACCAAAGCATGACTTCGAAGTAATTGTCTTTAGAGCTCTGAGACGGGATTGTGTCGAGGCACAGATCTGGGGAAGGGTACCAAAGAAATTTTGCAACATTGAAGGTCCCCAAGAAAACAGTGGTCTCCATCATTCTTAAATGGAAGAAGTTTGGAACCCCCAACTCTCTTCCTAGAGCTGGCTGCCCGGCCAAACTGAGCAATTGGGGTAGGAGGTGACCAAGAACCCGATGGTTACTCTGACAGAGCTCCAGAGTTCCTCTGTGGAGATGGGAGAACCTTCCTGAACGACCATCTCTGCAGCACTCCACCAATCAGGATTTTATAGTAAAGTTGCCAGATGGAAGCCACTCGTCAGTAAAAGGCTCAAGACCGCCCACTTGGAGTTTGCCAAAAGGCACCTAGAGGACTTTCAGACCATTAGAAACAAGATTCTCTAGTCTGATGAAAACAAGATTGAACTCTTTGGCCTGAATGCCAAGTGTCACGTCTGGAAGAAACCTGAGGCCATCCCTGCGGTGAAGCATGGTGGTGGCAGCATCATGCTGTGGGGAGGTTTTTCAGCGGCATGGTCTGGGAGACTAGTCAGGATCGAGGGAATGATGAACGGAGCAAAGTACAGTGAGATCCTTGCCAAAAAACCTGCTCCAGACACGACAACAACATTAAGCACACAGCCAAGACAATGCAGGAGTGGCTTCGAGACAAGTCTCTGAATGTCCTTGAGTGACCCAGCCAGAAGCCGGACTTGAACCCGATCGAACATCACTGGAGAGACCTGAAAACCTGACAGAGAAGGATCTTCAGAGAAGAATGGGAGAAACTCCCCAAATACAGGTGTGCCAAGCTTGTAGCATCATACCCAAGAAGACTCGAGGCTGTAATCGCTGACAAAGTTGCTTCAACTAAGTACTGAGTAAAGGGTCTGAATACTTATGTAAATGTGATATTTCAGTTTTTTGTTTTTTTATAAATTTGGAAAAAATTCTAAAAAACAGTTTTTGCTTTGTTATAATGGGGTAATGTGTTTAGATTGATGAGGAAAAAAACAATTTAATAAGGCTGTAACGTAACAATGTGGAAAAAGTCAACGAGTCTGAATAGTTTCCGAATGCACTGTATCGAATGCGCTGCACTGTATCTAAGCCTTTATAGTTAGGCATGAATGAATCCACATATTTAAAAAAATATATCATATCCGTTGTCATTACCTGATAATTAATGTATCCGTATTTAAAAAATTAAAAAACATTTCAGTAGATATCGTTACATGATATGTAATATTCATCCTCTTATGACTGATCGAAAATGGGCTAAATCCGACTCAAATTATTTGACCTGTTCAGGCACTGAAAATCATCATGCTTCTTCTCTTGAAGGTGACATATCTGAGCATACATTTGCACCATATTCAGTAGTAAGCTATACAAGGCACGGAAAGGAAACATTATCATATTTAAGTTGCTATTTCCAAAGAATATCTCTGCTATTTATTTTCATTTTATTTTTATGCAGCATAGCTAGAGCTCCAATCACAACAGCAATCACAACAGGTTTTCTGTGAAAATGCAAACGTAAGCCAATCTTTGCTAAACATTTATTTTATTTAATAGAAAATAAAAGTTGCACACCCTCAATACTCCTGCTTGCCCTGTTTCTTATGGACGATGGATGTGATGGGTGCAAATTGGGTCATCAGTGGCAGTCCCTTGCAGTCCAGACCCAACATGGTGGTAGTGCTGGTCTATGATCCACTCCAAACTGTAAATGCATAAATCATGAATCAAAATTGAGTCAATATTGCAAAAACATTTTTTTTCACATAACCATACCACAAGGTAGGTACTCTACCTCCTTCATTCATGATGACAAAACTAACTGGAACAAGCTAGTTATCTTATATTAATCGGTAATGCAAAATATGCCTAAATGTTTTAAAACATTAGCTATCACCTTGAGGCTTGATAGGGGGTGAAAAGGTTTTTGTTATTTGTGAGCTAACTAGTCTACCAGGTAGCTTGTACCCCCACATCAAGCCTCAAGGTATTTTATTAGGATCCTAATTAGCTGTTGCAAAAGCAGCAACTACTCTTCCTGGTATCCACACAAAACATGAAACATGACATAATACAGAACATTAATAGACAAGAACAGCTCAAGGACAGAACTACAGTTGCTAAGATAAATAAAACATCTCAAATTAGATACTCACTTTAGCGTTAACTTCTTGGAGGTATTTTCTGAACACCTTCTCACTTCTTTGTTTCTCCAGTTGTCAGTTCGACCACACACCATTGACACACTCATTTGTGCCGCCCAAATAAAAAAAATGATACTTGGAACTGCACAGCAGAAAATACATGATTCTTGTTGCTAGGCTACCAGTTACAGTGCTTTAGCTTGCGGTTTGCTTTTGCCTTTATCTAGAGGGAATAGAAAAAGTATAGTGTCTGAAAGAATGATATGGATTTAATATTTGTCAAATTATTGAGCATGTCCTCAACTCAAATAAGCATCCGAAATTGTCCTTATTTAGCATATCAAGATCCTGATATGGACCTCAGTCAAGAGCATGTGGCTTGTACCGTATGTGCTGAGAACACTGTGTAGGCCTACTGTCAGTATTTGTCATCAGGACTATATGGACATTTTATTTTCTATCTCAGGATATCTAATGACTCAATATCCAGAGGAAATCCAAAATTCAGAAATGCATCAAATCGTCTTTATTTTCAGCATATCAAAAAAGCATATCAAGATCAGGATATGGACCTCAGCCAAGAGGAGCATATCTGGAAACAATATAGCTTAATATCTTGAATGTGCTGAGAAAACACAGATATGCGATGTGTACAGTCAGTATTTGTCAACATGAAGAGAGAAAATAGGATGTCACATATCTCAGGATATAGTCCATATCTGGCCATAGAAGTTGTCCATGTGTGATATTCGGGGTAATAGACCCTTTTCTTTCAAAAGAAACATTGGACATATAATAGTCAAATCATAATGTAAAAGCTGGTGAGCTGGTTCTACTCTTTTTGGGCATTTTCTTGTGTTTTGTGGTGAAAAACTGAGTGGGTCGAGCATAACATGTCAACCCTGTTACCCATAGATAGACACGCTACAAATGTTTTAACAGTAAACCATTTTTGTGAAACTTGCATTCAATCGGCCCTCCCTGTTGCACACAACAAGCTTCCATTCCCTCTGTCATGGCTGATTTAACTATACTGAGCAAAAATGTAAACGCAACATGCAACAATTTCAATGCTTTTAACTGAGTTACAGTTCATATAAGGAAATCAAGTCAATTGAAATAAATAAATGAAGCCCTAATCTATGGATTTCCCATGACTGGGAAGGAGTGCAGCCATGGGTGCACCCACTGGGGGTCCAAGCCCAGCCAATCAGAATGAGTTTTCCTCACAAAAGGGCTTTATTACAGACAGAAATCTTCCTCAGTTTCATCAGCTGTCCAAGTGGCTGGTCTCAGAAGATCTCGCAGGTGAAGAATCCGGATATGGAGGTCCTGGGCTGGCGTGGTAACACGTGGTTGTAAGGCTGGTTGGACGTACTACCAAATTCTCGAAAACAACGTTGGAGGCGGCTTATGGTAGAGAAATGAACATTCAATTCTCTGCCAACAGCTCTGGTGGACATTCCTGCAGTCAGCTTGCCAATTGCACACTCCCTCAAAACTGTGTCCAGGCACTCTGCATCTCGAACCACCCAGTTTATAATTATATAACTGCCAATGTTTTGGCTTGGTGGCCCTAAAAATATCTCCATTGATCACTACATAAAGAGTAATTTAATAATCCGAATTTGGAACCACTTTGTCTACCCTGTAGACTAGATGTCATAGCCATGCATTTCTGGAATATTGTCAGGCTTTACCTGCATTTGAGCAACGCAGTTGATGATGGCATGGATTTTGAGAGTGGAAGCGCAGCCTATCCATCCATGATGCACAGTGCTCATGGAAGGAGAGATGTGCCTTTTGCTCCGGTGAATCCCGTAAAACAGTGATTTGTTTTTCATTTAAGTTGATTAACAGCCAAAATTATTATGTAGAAAGATTTCCCGGCTATGGGTTTATGGTGAGAACATACTTTTCTCAAATGCAATGGAATTCCGTCCGCTATTTCTGGAGAAGTGCATATTTGATTTGTAAGATGGTACCATGATGTTTATAAAACATTACATTTGCGAGTATAATGGTGAGTGGAAATTCTCCTTTTCTCTTTATATTGGATCTTTATCCAGCTCCTATGAAAAATGTGTACAGTATATGTGTGGAAAACTCTCCATAGTCTTAAATTGCCTTGTCTGTATTATACGCCCATGGTGAGCAATTATTGTGGCTGGAACTGTATTTAGACATAGACTATTTAAAACAAGTTGTTTTTTCGTTTTTAGTAGAATTTGATTATAATTATACACTGTTTTTTGAAGGCCTTATCAATAGCCTAGTGAGTTGAATCTTCCTTATTGACTATGTTTGGCATTTTCATGTCCAGACTGCTATAGCCTATGTTTAACAATGTAGTTCCATATTGAAGCAATGCAATTTGAACAATGTGGACTGAAAACATGTTCAACATATTTAGCAAATATGGGACAGGGTATTTAACGAATTGGGCTATAATGGACTAACATTCAAATTGGAGTTGATGACAATGCAATTCATAAAAGACCTCAAATACACAACTTGAAGCAACCACATCTAGCCATGGAGTACGTTCTGATTGGCCAGTGAGGGGCCAAGTCACGACACATCCACTTGTTTATTCATCCAAACCCAGCCCTTTCACACCACCACCAGCTACTGCGACAATAATTACAGTTGTGAAAATAGCAAAAAATATTTCTGACACACGCCCGAACCTATAACGCTACCGTCAGTGCCAAGATTTTACATTGCATTAGGTTTATTAAAATAGAGCCCTACATTTTGCATTTAAATCAGAAATGTCTATTTAGCTTTTTTAATATGCAGCGTTAATGGAAATTCAAGAGAACTGCCTGACTCTGAACTTGGGCTTGGGTCGAGGGAGTGTTTTCTGTGAGTGCTGGCTTTTTAACAAAGACAGGCACCTTCTTTCTGTAGCATTGACACTGCAACAGTTACACAGTTACATGAACAGTTGCATCAGTGCCCTGGCCAATACTGTTACCACAATAGAGGCTCCGCAAAGTGCAACCAAACAGATAAGAGAACAAAAAGAATTCCACTCACCCACAACGACAGGAAGCACTTTCATGGCCTTCCTCTCTCGGCAATTAATCTTGGCCCTCTTCTTCTTGTGAGAGTCGGGTGTGGGGTGGAGGTTATGCTTAATGTTACAGTAGGCCACCACAGTGGGCACAGGACCGTCCTTGTATTCTGGAGTGGTTGAGGAGTTATAGGGGAAGTCTGGAGTGTCTGGTGAAGAGTTGTTATAGGGGCCGTCTGGAGACTCTAGGGGGTAAGGGTCCAGCTCCTCCAGGTTAATATCCTTTAGTTCCTGCTTCATGTCTGTCAGCTCATCCCGCTTGATAACGGGGGGCGGAGGAGGCAGGGAGGCCAGCGGGGGCAAGGAGGCAGCGGCCTCCTGGAACTTCCTACAGGCCTGGATGCTGTTCCTCAGCTTGGCCTTGCGCGCCTCCTCCCACCTCCTCAAGCCCCGGAACATCCCGCAGTAGAGGAGGAGCATGATGGGGCAAGGGATGAAGAAGGAGCAGACAGAGGAATACACCACGTAGTTGTCATCTTCTAGCTTACACTCTGTTGGGTCCCGCTGGGGGACGTTTTGGATGCCGAACATGACGGGCGAGGCCACCGCCAAGGCCAGGATCCACGTGGCGGAGAGCAGGAAGATCTGTCTCTGGTCCACGTGCTTACGGTTGTAGTTAAGTGGGATGGAGACAGCGATGAACCTGAATGAATCACATCAACCAGAGAAGAGATTGAGAGGAGTTGTATCTATACTCTGTGTAGAAGATAAATATTTACGAATGAAGTAAATTAATGATTTACTTAGATCTGTCATTCTAGTACATCACATTTGACAGAAATGCAGGAAATGTATGTTGGTGTACGTGTTGGATTCTCATTTATTTCAGATTTCCATTTGTTGGAAAGCGAAAAATGTTTGCTTGGCTATAGGCAACATGGAGGCAACAAATACTTCAACAGGCCCTATACATCTTCATTTCAGTGAGAGACTTTGCAACAGTGAGCAAAGATAAGGATAATCATATCAGGTCAACTAGCTAATGATTCCATGCCAATTCTGGCAGTTGATCAACATGGATACATATTTTATCCTGAGGTTTCTGTTTTTTGTTCTTTTTTTTCTGTCTGCCTAATTTGTGCTTTCTGTTAAGAGTGAGTGCTTTTAGGGAGAAGTGGGACAAGAGATGACAGGTCATTGCTGGAGGCATGGTCATTTTTCCTAATAAGATTAATTGACTCATGCTTGTAATGTAATGCTGTTTCTGTCATAAAGTGATACTTGACCTCAGAGCTTCGACCACCACCTGAGAAATCGGACAGAATGTTAACAGAGAGTTAAAGGCTGATCACCTGTCGATGCTGATGGCACAGAGGTTGAATATGGAGGCTGTACACAACATCACGTCCATGGTCATCAGGCCATCGCAGATGTGCATGTTCAGTGACCATAGACCATCCTGGAACTGAAACAGATCAGAGCAACAAAACCCACATGGTCAGAGAGCAGCATCAAAGACATCAGTCTCTTTCTCCATTCATCTTTCCCCGATTCCCCACATCCTCTGTCCTTGCCTCCTTCTCAAAACGCATTGAAGAAGGTCAGAGGGGAGGCATCTTGTACCGTCTCCTACAATACAGCTGATAATTAAATTAATTTAGAGAGCCAAGGTCTTCTGACAACTCCTTGCCCCTCCCTGGCCTCTAATCACTTCCACAAGGTATTCCGCCAGGCTAGTGTTCTGCACCCACCAGATTGGCTGTGTGAGAAATCTTAATTTCCTCATTAGCATTGCTGCAGCTCTGTCATACAGCTGAGCAGAGTAAAACACACCACTCTCCAGCCCGGCCCCTCTGGCTGATTGGGAAATGCAGGTGTGGTGCGCAGTGCTGGGTTATGGCACGTTTTGTTCTCATCAAAATTGAAAGGATTTGAATGGCCTTCTATCACCTGAGGAATAAATGGACAAACCTTTTAATTGGCTTTTTCTTAATGTCTTGTTTCTCTCTCTGATCAAAATGACCCATATATGGCTGCCAGGTTGGCGGCATGTGTTCACTGCCAGTCTGCCATTTGATGTGATACATGAGCCTCGGTTTCAACACTATAGGCTAAACACTTTCCTAATTCCTTCCTTCTCCTCAGCCTTGAAGTAGCCTAATCACTGTTCCAACTTGGCTGGATTCCACCACTTCCACTGAGTCATGTCAGATCAGCGATCACCCCAAGGATGGGAGGGAGATGGGCTGCTAAATAATTTCATCAGACTGGCCAGTCGGATGCTATTTCAAGCTGTCTTGTCCCCTCTGAAGGCGCCATAACGGTGTCCAGTGTGGCACTTGGGACAGTGGCCCTGGGAATGGAATGTTCTGTCAGTGACAAACCATTGTTCCTCTGCTGGGTCTCTGGGCTACTAGTGGCTGTCTGGCTTAGGGGAGGAGGAGAGGGGCATAGGGGAGGTGCTAGTCAGCTTCAGTTTCCCGGCCCAGTGATGACTGCCGCTGGGAAAATGTGTGTGTAATGCTGCGGGTGAGGCATGTGCAGTGGCAAAAGGAATGGGGACGCATCTGTGCAGTGACTCGTTTCAGGGGGTTCTGGTACTATTAGTGGCGAGGCAACCCAAGCGTCTGCCCGAGGGGTCAAATAGAGTTTATGCCTACAGCGTAGCTATATCTACATGGTTGAAGTTAGATTCCAATCCTCATACAGTGTATGATTTTTTTTAGAGACAGTGGATGTCAGTGTTATCTGATTATTTCTGAAATACTTACACCGAACAAAAATATAGACGTAACAGTTGCAGTTCATATAAGGAAATCAGTCAATTGAAATAAATTCATTAGGCCCTAATCTATGGATTTCACATGATTGGGAATACAGATGTGCATCGGTTGGTCACAGATATATATTTTTTTAAGTAGGGGCATGGATCAGAAAACCAGTCACTATCTGGTGTGACCACCATTTGCTTCATGCAGCGCGACACATCTCCTTCGCATAGAGTTGATCAGGCTGTTAATTGTGGCCTGTGGAATGTTGTCCCGCTCCTCTTCAATGGCTGTGCGAAGTTGCAGGATATTGGCGGGAACTGGTACACGCTGTCGTGCATGTTGATTCAGAGTATCCCAAAAATGCTCAATAGGTGACATGTCTGGTGAGTATGCATGCCAGGAATTGTGTACAGATCCTTGCGACATGGGGCTGTGCATTATCATGCTGAAACATGAGATGATGGTAGCGGATGAATGGCAAGACAATGGGCCTCAGGACCTCGTCACGGTATCTCTGTGCATTCAAAATGCCATTGATAAAATGCAAGTGTGTTTGTTGTCCGTAGCTTATGCCTCCCCATACCATAACCCTACCACCAACATGGGGCACACTGTTTACGACGTTGACATCAGCAAACTGCTCGCCCACACAAAGCCATATACGTTATGCTGTTTGCCATCTGCCCGGTACAGTTGAAACAGGGATTCATCTGTGAAGAGCACACTTCTCCAGCGTGCCAGTGGCCATCGAATGTGAGCATTTGCCCACTGAAGTTGGTAACGACGCCGAACTGCAGTCAGGTCAAGAACCTGGTGAGGACGACGAGCACACAGATGAACTTCCCTGAGATGGTTTCTGACAGTTTGTCCAGAAATTCTTTGGTTGTGCAAACCCACTTTTTCAGCAGCTGTCCGGGTGGCTGGTCTCAGGCGATCCCGCAGGTGAAGAAGCCAGATGTGGAGGTCCTGGGCTGGTGTGGTTCCACGTAGTCTGCGGTTGTGAGGCCGGTTGAAGTAGAGGCAGCTTATGGTAGAGAAATGATCATTCAATTCTCTGGCAAAAGCTCTGGTGGACATTCCTGTTGCACACTCAAAACATGAAACATCTGTGGCATTGTGTTGTTTTGACCAAAATTCACATTTTAGTGGCCTTTTATTGTCCCCAACACAAAGTGCACCTGTGTAATGATCATGCTGTTTAATCAGCTTCTTGCTATGCCACGCCTGTCATTTGGATGAATTATCTTGGCAAATGAGAAATGCTCACTAACAGTGATGTAAAAAAATGTGTGACAACATTTCAGAGAAATAAACTGTGTGCATTCGGAACATTTCTGGTATATTTCACATATTTCAGTTCATGAAACATGGAACCAACACTTTACATGTTGCGTTTATATATTTTTTCAGTGTAGTTACAGTATTCTTTTATCATTATTGGTCAAGTTGAACATTCAGTATTAAAAACCATGCAGCAGGAATAGATCTGGTGAAGCCATGTTGTGTAATGATAATTTAGCTGGCTCAAATACTTAATGTAGTCGACGAACCATATAGAGAAGGTTGGACAACAGCAATCTAGGTTCACATGCCTTTGCAAACCATTGTATTAATGAGTTAACTGTGTTAATACAGTATGCACGTCATCTATTCTGTGCAGTGTGCATCCTTGCATCAGCTACAACACATGTAATAAACCTTTCCCCTCAAGACAATAGGTTGTTAGACAATAATCAATTGTGTAAATATTTCATACTATTAACTATGCATAATATCAATTTGAAATGACAATTTATATTATTGATTAAACATGTGGTCTGTTCTGTCATAGTCTATGGTTTGGAGTGACAAATGGCATATTACAATATTACAATGTTACATTATGTGCTCTTATTTGAAATGGCTTCTAAGCATAATTAATTGACCCTTATGAATATCATATTTAGATTTTTTTTATTATCATATTATCATGTGTAATTATTGTAATGATTAATACTATCACTATTAATAATAATCATCATCATCAAGGTATCATAAAGAGTCAAATATAGTTAAATATATTTTACTCACCTCCACATATATAAACAGTGGCAAAACCAAAACTGCCAACATCAAATCAGCCACAGCCAGACTGACTATGAAGTAGTTGGTTGTAGTTTTCAAAGCTTTTTCCCTGTACACGCTAAGGCATACAAGCAAATTTCCACAAATGATGACCACAATTAGCAATATTCCGAGTATCAGAGCAGGGAAGTTATAGTCAGTGTCCCGGGTTTGTGCGGTGTTAATCTCAGCACCCAGAACTAGCACGGTGTTGTTTGAGACAGTGAGGTTGCCTGGCATTTCTGCGGACAGCCGCTCTCGCACGGAAAAGGATCCTCTCTCCCTCTCTTCCAATAGAAAAAGAAGAAGAAGCCGCTCTGTGACGGCCGGTCCGAGCGAAAGCGGCAGTCGTGAAAGGGATTTTCATGTAGGCATCGTTTCAAACAGGTATGCAGGATGGGTTTATTTTGCCATGTTGAAGTTTTCATTCCCGAAAACTGTTGAGACGCCTTGATGTCCTGAATCATGCGCGTCTGTCTTTTCAGTCCTGTGCGCGCTGGACAGAACCACAGAGCGGCATTAGCCTATGCTTTCCAACAAGAAGCTTTCGCGCGCTCTCTTTATGCGGGGTTCCAGTTGATAATAACAGGTAGATATCAAAAGAAATTAATCAAACTGCTAGTCCACCCAGAAGCGTTAGATTTAATCCCGTTGTGTATTATTTAAAATCGAGTCACTTTGACACCGCACCATCGAAAGGCTATGCACTCTGCTGTGTTTCTCCGCAGCCTAGTTATTTTCTTAACCTGATGAGGCTTATCAAGTCCGTCATTCCAAATCCAGGTGCTTAAAGCCGCTTATACCTGTTCTGGCTGTTTTCATGCTCTGTCCTTGAACCCAAGTCCAATACACAATTTAAGAGCTATGTGCATGCATTTGTTAGACTACTTGTCAGTCGCAGTGAGTGTTTTTTTGCAGAGGCATCATGCTCATCTGAACATCTACGTTTGGGCCACATGGGGTTGTGGTACCTTAATTGGTAATGGCTGGAGCAGAATAAATGGAATGGTATCAAATCCATTCCATTCGCTCCATTCCAGCCATTACTAGCTCAATGTATGTTAGTTGCAGTATGGTAGCTCAATGTATGTTAGTTGCAGTATGGTAGCTCAATGTATGTTAGTTGCAGTATGGTAGCTCAATGTATGGCAGTTGCGTGGTAAGAAACCTATAGCAGAGGGCTTTCGACACACCCATTCCTTTCCAAACGCCCACTGCTCTACTTTCAACACAAGGACTTGCCCGTACTCCCGTCGCCATATTGTGATGCAGCTACCCCTTCTCTATATGTGGTCATGATGAGTTTACTTTGAATTAAAACACATTCACTTCGGCAGTCACCTTTTTAAAGAAAAAAAGGGCAATTTAAGTCATACAATCAAAATGTTGACACACAGGTCCATACAACTATGAGTCCATGAAACTATGATTGCGTTTGGAAAAGGTCAGAAATACAGTCTTGCAGCAAAGAAAGATCTCAGCACTTCATAGAGGCACAGCTCTGATTCAAATCATATACTGATTAATAAAGCCATGATTTGATTTTTTTAATGATCATAACCTATTGTCAATTATGATAATGTGTTTGAATGGTCATGATTTTAATTGATGAGTTAATTCAAATAGATTGCCAATACAGGTAATTACTGGGCTAGTTTCATCTCATATTCCATAAGATATATATCCCATATTGGAAACTCAATGAAAGTTTAACATACTGTTTCAAATATGTGCTATTTTGAAAACACATATATCAGAAAAGGAAAATTGCTGAAAAAAACGTAGGTGTTATGGATTTGCATCCTCTGCCTTATTATGGATTGAGTTACCTATCTGAACAAAAATCATTTTTGCTATATAAATACCATAGAAAAGTGGAAAGCCTACTTGAAGGCACGCGCACACATTCTTTTTGCTGTGTCAACCTCTCAACCTGGGTGATGCGATGGAAGCTAACAAATCATTCTGAATTGATTGACATCCCAGAAAAGACAGTAAAACGTTCCATATGTTCAGCAAGTAAAGCATTGCAACAAAAAATGACCTCTGCAAGCTCCTTGTAGTTTCACTTGTTAGCGGGAACGTTCCCTCTCGTCGTGTCCTCTAAAAGCCAATTCTCGCATGCTCAAAAACGCAGCGGTGTTGATAAGCCGCTTGAGAACATCTCTGTTTCTTCTTATTTTCTAATTGTGTTGCGCAGTTTGAATACACAGACCTTTGTCATGATTGATGCAGCTTCTTCCCAGAAGCTTGAGTCTGATGTGGGCATTTATATGCTCACTGCTTTTGTTTTGCCGTTTAGCTGAACGATCAATGTTCTTCAGGTCACTGTACCTCTCTTTCACCCAAGGCTCAGGCTTTCTAAAAAGCAGGGAAGGCCAGCAATACAGGCAGCTTGATGAAATTCTCCCTGTTAACCAGCTATACTTTTGATACCAATTGGTATTGAACCCCTCACCTTTTCATCCTTCTTCATGAAACTGATCTCAGGCAGAGGTCGACCCTCAGTTTTAATTTGCACATTTTTAGTGTACCCTGGAGAATGAAAGGGGTTCTTATAATACTGTTATTGCATCAAATGGTTGTTTTATGCAATAGAATAGGGTTCTATTAGTACTCGCGTATCGGTGTCTGTGTGAACTGAGAGTGGGCCTCTGGGGCTTAATGCTGACAGTGGATTTACGAAGCCTTGGTGATAAAACCTAAAGACTGCATTCCATAGCATGAGTTGGTGTTTGTGTATTATGAGGTACCAGGGAGGGGAACCTTGTTTTGGGGGCCAGAACCTGGCTTCTATATAATGAGGACAATCCTCACAGCAGATCCTAACCTTTTGACACATTCCACACATCTGCTGTTTGTCATGTATTCAGAAGGATGTGTCTTTGCTATAAAGCTGTAACTCAGTTCTGCTCTTCTGAGTTCTCAGTGACCACCTCCAGGGTGGTTACTACCAACTCCAGGGTGGTTACTACCACCTCCAGGGTGGTTACTAACAACTCCATTACTGCAGTCATTTATAAAGTTCAATTGTTTTGAAGAAATCTAAAAGTCCTTTGATTTTATTTTATTTTATTAGGATCTCTTTTAGTCCCCATTTGGACTAATCTTCCAAGAGTCCTTAACATTAAAATACAATTTGTAATACAAACACACTTTCACATATAACACACTATTACAAACATACATAATACACTAGCATAATGACCCAATAAATACTCAATCTAAAAAAATATTTATTCTTCATCTACTATAGTCCCACAACATTTCTATATACTATATTTATATTGTCTTAAAATAATGTTTAACTTATATATTGAAAGGTTTCTAGTTTGCTCAGTTAATTTATTCAATTTCTTTATTGCTCTAAATCGAAATGTTCTTTTGCCCATTTCTTTTTTCTGTCTGGATAACGCATAGATGGTGGACAATCTATTCCTAGTATTTACGGAATGTCTGTCTCTTACCAACTGAATACCATTGTGAATAGAACTTGGCCGTTTTAAATGATGTATATTATAAAATAAAATAAGCATGTTTTTTTCAATTATCTTGTCGATTGATGACCAACCAAGAACACTGCGCATGACTGCAACAGAAGAACCATATCTCCACCTTAAAACAATCCTTGCTGCTTTATTCTGTGCATTCTGCAGCCTCCTAACTTCACTAGATGATGCATTTCCCCAGACCACCAAACAATAGTTCACCTGACTCTCAACCAATGCCTGTGTTATTTGCTGAAGAATTTTCCCTGGTAAATATTTAGCTATCCTTCTGATTATGCATGCTGTTGAATTTTTTTTTTTTTACATAGATTAGTTATTTGAGACGACCATGATAAGCAGTTGTCTAGCTGCACTCCCAATAGTTTGGTTTCTGCCACTTCTTCAATTTGTACTCCTCCCATACTTAATTGTATCCCATGCTGTTTTGGCCTTTTCCTAGTTGAACAGACCAACATAACTTTGGTTTTCTTGGTGTTTAAAGTAAGTTTGTTTTGGCAAACGCATTTCCTGATATTCTCCAAATCTCACTGTAAAGCTTGCTGTACCTGTTGAACCGATTGTCTTGCTGCATAAATTGTAATATAATCTGCAAATATAGTAGCTTGAGTTTCAACCAAGGCATAGGGAAAGTCGTTGGTGTATATTAAGTAGAGAAGTGGCCCAAGGCAGCAGCCCTGCGGTATTCCACAGTTTAACACATTAGGGGAAGAAAATGAACCATTGATATAGGTGGACTGTTTCCTGTCCGTTAGATATGACTGTACCCAATTCAATGCTACCTCCTTAAAACCATAATGCGTTAATATTGTCAAAATAATTTCATGATCCACTAAGTCAAATGCTGCACTGAAATCTAAAAATAGTACACCTACAAACCTGCCATTATCCATAGCATTGAGCCACTGGTCAGTCATGTCAACCAATGCAGTGGTAGTGGAATGGTTTTTGCAATAAGCATGCTGATTGGCTGTAATCAGATCATTCTTTTCCATATACTCCCACATTTGTCTACTCACAATACCCTCCAATATCTTACTGAGTGTAGGGAGTAGACTAATTGGTCGACTATTGGCAGGAGTAATGGGTTCTTTACTGTCTTTCGGAATAGGACAGTTTAGCATGCTTCCATACATTTGCAAACAACCCCTTTTCCAGTGACCAATTAAATATGTATCTCAGTGGAACTGCAATCTGGGGAGCAGCACAGCGAAGCAAAAAATTGTCCATAACACCCTAACCTGTAGATTTACTATCAGGTAATGACTTCAATAGGTTTAACACCTCCTCCACTGACACCGTTTGCAGACTAAAAGAGCAGATCTTGTTGCTCATAATATGATCATCATTCCATTGGGCAACAGCTTGTTTGGAAGAATGTATGTTTACATTGTTGCACAGTAATTTAATTTTCTGTGTAAAAAAATCTGCAAAATGATTGGCAATATCAACTGGTTTTGTTATTATTCTCCCGTCAACCTCCACACTAGATGGGCATGATGAGATAGATGTACCAAGTAAGCCCTTAACTGTGTTCCATACCTCTTTAGGATCATTTTTACAATCAGTAAAAGCATTGTTGTAAAATAACTTTATTTTCCTTCGATTCAATTTAACTGCATAATTACGTAATGTTCTATGATTCTGTTCATCAATTTCTAATTTTGACTTGGCTGCTAAGACTTTTGCCATATTTCTTTGAGAAAAAGCTTCACCCAGTTCATCATCAATCCATGGAGATGGACGGGCACCAACTGTACTCTTTCTTATATGGGCATGATGGTCCATTACCTCAGTGAGCAAATCAATAAAACATTCTGTAGCGTGATTTAAATCATCGTCTAGATAAATCAGCTCCCAGGGTACAGCAGCTAAATCATTTAGAAATAACTCATGATTAAATGTTTAAACATTTCTTTTGACCACAATCCTAGGGGGTTTCTTTGGAACCTTGGTGTTCATGGTTATGGTCACAATATTATGGTCTGTCCAGCCCACTGGCATTGATCTGGCTTTTAAGCATTGCAATGGTATATTACAGAAAATCAGATCAATGCACGTGTCTGAACGATGACCCAACTTAATTGAAGATCTAGTAGTATCATTAACCATTTGTTTCAAACCACAGTTCTTAGCATATCTCATCAATTTCATTCTATTCGAATTATTGTGATCCTTCCAATTTATATTAAAATCCCCCAAGATAAATACATCTCTGTTGGTATCTGTGGCCTGGTCAAACCCAGTACAGAAGTCATCCAGATAGGACACCTTAGACCTAGGAGGTCTATACACACATCCTACCAATATGGGTGCCTGGTGAGGTAGATGTACTTGAGCCCATAGTGCCTCTATTTGACCTATATTAAGGTCATCCCTCCTCTTAAAAGGTATATGTTTCTGAATATACAGTGCAACACCCCCACCATTCCTATTCCTGTCCCTTCTCAGTAGACTATATCCTTGAATGTTCATTTGCCCATCATTTACAGATGCATCTAAATACGTTTCGGTCAAAGCCAAAATATGAATATTATTTATGTTGACCAAGTTAAAAACCTCATCTATTTTGTTAGGAAGGCTACATACATTAACCTGAGCTATATGCAGCCCTTTCCTTATCAAGTAGAGATCAATATAGCATGTATTTCTTATAGTTGAAGTTGTCATGATACACTACAACACACAAACTCAGTTTTAAACATTAAATTAAAATAACCAGGGAGTTACTCTAGAGTCCTGATACAGTTGCCCGTTGATATAAAGTTTATCCATCACCATGGAGACTCGTTGATTCAGGCAAAGCTTCTCCTTCATGATGGGATTTTTTTTTTCTCCTTTCATTGATCTCGGTGGGGAAGTGATCATTCATTCCAAAATCAGTGTTTCTGAGTTCTCTGCCCATGTTCTTCGTCATTTCCTTTTGCTTAAATTGATCAAAACATGCAATAAAAGCCAGTGGCCTATTTCCAGAGGCCTTACCTATTCTATGGACTCTGGAGAAAGTGGCATTGCACACAACATCGGTGGGCAGTTTTAGTTGAGTTGACATAAAGTCCCGGACTGTGTCCTCACAGCCTCTGCTGTTATCATTCTCCGGTATCCCTGAAAAGATGACATTGTCCCACATTGATGGACACTGTACATCAAGCAAGGTTTCTTTAAGTTGTTTGTTCTCCCTTTGCACCACCTCCACCTTGCTATGAATAGAGTCTACAGTACCTTTCAGCTCTGTGTTCTCTTTCCTTAGATCATCCATCTGACGTTGGCTGAATTCGAGACTGGCACATAATGCATTGATGTCCTCTCGTAATATATCCAAGATATTAAGTTAGGGCAAGCCTTTCATTCATGGATTTTAACAAGTCAACATCCATATCAGTAAACCTCTCCTCACTCGCCACATGCGCCCTCTTACTAGGGGATGGTTTGGTTCCATCGTTGATACCTATTGACCAACCTGGTTTTGTTTTGTTTTGTAGATTTGGTTGGTTGTCCTTGACAATGCTTGAATCCTCCGAAACCAGCGACATGTTTCTTTGAGTTCGTAAGTATCTCTCGTCAATGAATCGTTCAAGCTCTTCAATGGATTCTGAATCATCCAGTGTGTTTACAGAGTTAACTCCACAACAACACTCTGGCCCATCTACTGTTGTTAGCCCCAATTCTGACTTGTGCTCTGATCTGCTTCACTGATTTCTGCTCTCGTAAAAGCCTAGGTTTTCTGCACGTTAACACTAGAAGCTTACTACCTAAAATGGATCAATTGAAAGTGTGGGTTCACAGCTCCAATCCAGATGTGTTGGTCATTACTGAGATGTGGTTAAGGAAGAGTGTTTTGAACACTGCTGTTAACCTTTCTGGGTCTAACCTTTTTTTGGCCAGACAGATCTTCTAAAGGTGGGGGAGTGACAATCTTTACCAAGGATCACCTTCAGTGCTCGGTTGTCTCCACCAAGTCTGTCTCCAAACAATTTGATTTGCAGGTTTTAAGTATTAAACTTTCAAAAAGCTCTTTGTTGACTGTTGCTGGGTGTTATCGTCCACCATCAGCACAGGCCTGTACCCTACCTGCCCTAAGCTCTCTCCTGGCCCATTACACTAAGTCTGAATTTGTCCTGCTTGGTGACCTAAACTGGGACATGCTTAAACCACCTGACCAAGTCCTAAAGCAATGGGACTCCCTAAATCTTTGTCAGATTATTTCTAATCCCACAAGGTATGACTCCAAACACCCACAAAATGCTACTCCCCTTGATGTTATCCTCACAAATAATCCTGATAGGTATCAGTCTGGTGTTTTCTGTAATGACTTTAGTGATCACTGTTTTACAGCCTGTGTTCGTAATGGCTCAGTGAAACAACCTGTCCTGATTTGTCATAGACGCTTGCTAAAAAACGTTAATGAGCAAGCCTTCCTTCATGAACTGTCCTCTGTAAAATGGTATAGAATCAGCTTGATCGCCTCTGTTGAACACGCTTGGACCTTCTTTGTTAATATTTTCAGTGATATTGTTAACAAACACGCTCCCATAAAGAAAATGGAATTAAAAACAGGTTCAGCCCTGGTGTCACAAGCGTAGAGAGGAGTAGGCAGGAGGCAGTCGCCGGTTCAGAAATACTGAATTTATTAAAGCACCATAATAAAAGCGAGACGAAACCCAAAGTGCAAAATAATAAAGTACTCAGGAAAGAGTAGGAGAGATTCCGCTCAGGAAACCAAGCAACATTTACAATGACCGACAAAGACAAATGACAGAGGGAGTAGATATACCGTGAAAAAGTGGGGATTGGAACCAGGTGTGTGTAATGATGACGAGACAAGTCCGGGGTTGATGAGCGAAGGGCGTTTTCCAGCAGCGGGTTTGGCAGCAGCTAGAAGGTCGGCAACGCCAAACACCTAAGCTGAACAATAGGCTTGATGAAAGACAGTCAATATTTAAATCAACCAGAAAATATACCTCTCTGTTGATATCACATACATTATCAAGTATTTCACACGTTATCCAGATACTGACTGTTAGCACTTGGTGGTCTATAGCAGCTTCCCAGAATAATGGACTTTAGGTGAGACAGATTAAACTGTAGCCATATTTCTTCAACAGTATTTAACTTGAGATCCTCTCTAATCTTTACAGGAATGTGGTTTTGAATATAAACAGCAAAACCTCCACCACTGGCATTTCGGTCTTTTCTGTAAATGTTATAACCTTGTATTGCTATCACTGTATCATCAAAGGTATTGTCCAAGTGAGTTTGAGATAGTCATAATATGAACGCCGTCCAGCCACCAGTGTAGAAAAGATTAACATTCCACTCTGCGTTTTCCCCAGTTTCTTACGTAGACTGGCGACCTGTGTGATCAACGAAGCCACCTCAAGCCTATAATCCTCGCCAAGCAAACAATTGCCGCATTGGAACTCCGAGTGATCCAGTTTGTCCCGAAACAAAGCGTAGTAGATACAGCTCCTACAGAGCTGGAACCGTTAATTTTCTTTCAAGCAGACTTTAACCTGTCAGTTAAGATTCCGGGACAAGAAATAGCCATCCTCGCTGTTAAAAGCTAACCGTGTCACAGAATCTGAGGGAAATAAGATATTTGTGCATATGGAACATTTCTGGGATCTTTTATTTCAGCTCATGAAACATGGAACCAGAGCTTTACAATGTTGCGTTTTTGTTCAGTGTAATAGAACACAGAGGCTTTTCGTTAATGGATGTCACGCCCTGGTCAAAGTATTTTGTGTTTATCTTTATGTATTTGGTCAGGCCAGGGTGTGGCATGGGGTTTTTGTAATTGTGGTGTGTTTGTCTTGGGGTTTTGGTGGTGGTATTGGGATTGTAGCTTAGTGGGTTGTCTAGCAAGGTCTATGGCTGTCTGGAGTGGTTCTCAATCAGAGGCAGGTGCTTATCGTTGTCTCTGATTGGGAACCATATTTAGGCAGCCATATTCTTTGAGTTTGTCGTGGGTGATTGTCCTTAGTGTCCTATGTGTACTCGTTGTTAGTTTGCACCAGATAGGCTGTTTCGGTTTCGTTTATTGTTTTTTGTAAGTTCGTGTTTCTTTGTTATATTAAACATGGATCGCAATCGACACGCTGCAGTTTGGTCCGACTCTCCTTCATCACCACTAGAAAACCGTTACAGAATCACCCACCACCAACGGACCAAGCGGCGTGTCAACAGGCAGGAGCAGCCGAAAAGGAGATGCTCACCAAGGATTTCTGGTCATGGGAGGAGATCTTCGACGGGAGAGGACCCTGGGCTAAACCAGGGGAGTGTAGCCGCCCAAAGGAGCAACAGGAGAAGAGGCAACAGAGGCAGCAGCAGCAGGAGCAGCAGCAGCTACAGTGGGAGAGGTTGCACCACCTGGAGTTATGGACATGGGAGGAGGAATTGGACGGTAAAGGACCCTGGAATGAGCCTGGAGATTATTGTCGCCCAAAGCCGAGCTGGAGGCAGCAAAAGCAGAGAGGCGGCATTATGAGGAGCTAGCACGGCAGAGCGGATGGAAGCCCGAGAGTCAGCCCCAAAATTTCTTGGGGGCTTACAGGGAGTATGGCTATGCCAGGTAGGAGACCTGCGCAAACTCCCTGTGCTTACCGGGGGCTGGAGAGACCGGGCAGGCACCGTGTTATGCTGTGGAGCGCACGGTGTCTCCAGTGCGGGTGCACAGCCCGGTTCGGTATATTCCAGCTCCTCGTATCGGCCGGGCTAGAGTGGGCATCGAGCCAGGTAAGGTTGGGCAGGCTCGGTGCTCAAGAGCTCCAGTGCGCCTGCACGGTCCGGTCTATCCAGTACCACCTCCACACCCCAGCCCTCCGGTAGCAGCTCCCCGCACCAGGCTTCCTGTGCGTGTCCTCGATCCAGTACCACCAGTTCCAGCACCACGCACCAGGCCTTCAGTGTGCCTCGCCTGTTCAGCGCAGCCAGCGCTTTTCTCCTCTCCTGCGCTGCTGGAGTCTCCCGCCTGTTTAACGCAGCCAGAGCCTTCCTCCTCTACAGCGCTGCCGGAGCCTCCCGCCTGTTCAGCGCAGCCAGAGCCTTTCTCCTCTACAGCGCTGCCGGAGCCTCCCGCCTGTTCAGCGCAGCCAGAGCCTTCCTCCTCTACAGCGCTGCCGGAGCCTCCCGCCTGTTTAGCGCAGCCAGAGCCTTTCTCCTCTCCTGCGCTGCCGGAGTCTCACGCCTATCTAGCGCTGTTAGAGCTTTCCTCATCTCCAGCGCTGCCGGAGTCTTCCGCCTGTTTAGCGCAGCCAGAGCCTTCCTCCGACACAGCGCTGCAGGAGTCTCCCGCCTGTTCAGCGCAGCCAGAGCTGCCAGTCTGCATGAAGCAGCCAGAGCTGTCAGTCTGCATGGAGCAGTCAGAGCTGTCAGTCTGCATGGAGCAGCCAGAGCTGTCAGTCTGCATGGAGCAGCCAGAGCTGTCAGTCTGAAGCCCCGAGCTGCCAGTCTGCATGAAGCAGCCAGTCTACATGGAGCAGCCAGAGCTGTCAGTCTACATGAAGCAGCCCGAGCTGCCAGTCTGCATGAAGCAGCCAGTCTACATGGAGCAGCCAGAGCTGTCAGTCCGCATGGAGCAGCCAGAGCTGTCAGTCCGCATGGAGCAGCCAGAGCTGTCAGTCTGCATGGAGCAGCCAGAGCTGTCAGTCCGCATGGAGCAGCCAGAGCTGTCAGTCTACATGAAGCAGCCCGAGCTGCCAGTCTGCATGAAGCAGCCAGTCTACATAGAGCAGCCAGAGCTGCCAGTCTGCATGAAGCAGCCAGAGCTGTCAGTCTGCATGGAGCAGTCAGAGCTGTCAGTCTGCATGGAGGAGCCAGAGCTGTCAGTCTACATGAAGCAGCCCGAGCTGCCAGTCTGCATGAAGCAGTCAGTCTACATGGAGCAGCCAGAGCTGTCAGTCCGCATGGAGCAGCCAGAGCTGTCAGTCTGGACATGAAGCAGCCAGAGCTGAGCTGCCAGTCTGCATGAAGCAGCCAGTCTACATGGAGCAGCCAGAGCTGTCAGTCTGCATGAAGCAGCCAGAGCTGTCAGTCTGCATGGAGCAGCCAGTCTGCATGGAGCAGCCAGTCTGCACGGAGCTGTCAGTCTGCACGGAGCTGTCAGTCTGCACGGAGCTGTCAGTCTGTAAGGAGCTGCCAGTCTGCAAGGAGCTGCCAGTCTGCAAGGAGCTGCCAGTCAGCACGGAGCCGCCAGAGCGGTCAGTCTGTAAGAAGCCGCCAGAGCTGTCAGCCTATATGGAGCAGCTAGTGCCGCCAGTCTGCCCAGCGCCGCCAGTGCCCCCAGTCTGCCCAGCATCGCCAGTCTGCCCAGCGCCATCAGTCTGCCCAGCATCGCCAGTCTGCCCAGCATCGCCAGTCTGCCCAGCATCTGCGCCAGTCTGCCCAGCAGCACGCCAGTCTGCCCAGCACCGCCAGTCTGCCCAGCGTCGTCAGTCTGCCCAGCATGCGTCAGTCTGCCCAGCACCGCCAGTCTGCCCAGCGTCGCCAGTCTGCCCAGCGTCGCCAGTCTGCCCGGCGCCGCCAGTCTGCCCGGGCGCCGCCAGTCTGCCCGGCGCCGCCGGTCTGCCCAGCATCGCCAGTCTGCCAGACTCTTCCAGATCTGCCAGTCAGCCAGACTCTTCCAGATCTGCCAGTCAACCAGACTCTTCCAGATCTGCCAGTCAACCAGACTCTTCCAGATCTGCCAGTCAACCAGACTCTTCCAGATCTGCCAGTCAACCAGACTCTTCCAGATCTGCCAGTCAACCAGACTCTTCCAGATCTGCCAGTCAACCAGACTCTTCCAGATCTGCCAGTCAGCCAGGATCTGCCAGTCAGCCAGGATCTGCTGAAACCACCAGCCAGCCAGGAGCTGGTAGATCTATCTACCTGCCTGAGCTTCCTCTCACTCCTGAGCTTCCTCTCACTCCTGAGCTTCCTCTCACTCCTGAGCTTCCTCTCACTCCTGAGCTTCCTCTCACTCCTGAGCTTCCTCTCACTCCTGAGCTTCCTCTCACTCCTGAGCTTTCTCTCACTCCTGAGCTTTCTCTCACTCCTGAGCTTTCTCTCACTCCTGAGCTTTCTCTCACTCCTGAGCTTTCTCTCACTCCCGAGCTTCCCTCAGTCCCGAGCTGCCTCGGTCCCGAGCTGTCCTTCAGTCCCGATCTGTTCCTCAGTCCAGTGGGGTTCTGGGTGAGGACTACTAGGCCATGGTCGGCGGCGAGGGTGGACTATCCAGGGACGAAGGGAGAGGGGACTAAGACATTAAAGGAGTGGGGTCCACGTCCCCGCGCCGGAGCCGCCACCATGGACAGACGCCCACCCGGACCCTCCCTATTGTTTTGAGGTGCGTTCGGGAGTCCGCACCTTAGGGGGGTTCTGTCACGCCCTGGTCAAAGTATTTTGTGTTTATCTTTATGTATTTGGTCAGGCCAGGGTGTGGCATGGGGTTTTTGTAATTGTGGTGTGTTTGTCTTGGGGTTTTGGTGGTGGTATTGGGATTGTAGCTTAGTGGGTTGTCTAGCAAGGTCTATGGCTGTCTGGAGTGGTTCTCAATCAGAGGCAGGTGCTTATCGTTGTCTCTGATTGGGAACCATATTTAGGCAGCCATATTCTTTGAGTTTGTCGTGGGTGATTGTCCTTAGTGTCCTATGTGTACTCGTTGTTAGTTTGCACCAGATAGGCTGTTTCGGTTTCGTTTATTGTTTTTTGTAAGTTCGTGTTTCTTTGTTATATTAAACATGGATCGCAATCGACACGCTGCAGTTTGGTCCGACTCTCCTTCATCACCACTAGAAAACCGTTACAATGGAAGCCTCTCTCATTCAAATTCAGTTGAGTGTGGTGTACCGCAGGGCAGCACGGCTAGGGACATTTTTGTTTTCTGTTTTTACAAATGACTTTCCACTGACCTTGAATAAAGCCTCTGTGTCTATGTACACTGACGAAATAACTGAGGCACTTAACATAAATCTCCAGTCAGTTTTAGAATGGGTAACTATAGCAACAGTCCGGTGCGAAATATCTCAAAAACTAAAAGCATCATTTTTGGGACAAATCACTCGCTCAACGCAAACCTAATTATATCTATTAATTAACAATGTTGCTATTGAGCAAGTTGAGGAGATTAAACTGCTGCTTGTAACCCTATATAGCAAGCTGTCATAGTACATATCATATCGACTCAATGGTTTCTAAAATGGGAAGAGGTCTGTCTATGATAGGGCGTTGCTCTGCCTTCTTGACATCTCAGTCAACCAGACAGGTTCTACAGGCCCTAGTTTTGTCACATGTGGACTACTGCCCAGCTGTCTGGTCATGTGTGGCAAAGAAGGACATAGGTCAATTGCAGTTGGTTCAGAACAAAGCAGCACGTATCGCACTTATATGTGCACAGGGGGAAAGTGTCAGTAACATGCATGTCAGTCTCTCCTGGCTCAAAGTTGAGGAGAAATTGTCTGCATCACTATTGGTCTTTATGCGAGGCATTGATGTGTTGAAGGTACCTCTGTTCAAGCAGTTAGCGCACAGTTCGGACACTCATCGGTACAACACAAGACATGCAACCAGAGGTCTCTTCACAGTGTCCAGGTCCAGAACAAATTCTGATCGCAAATTTGCTGTGTGAGTGAGAAATGTCATGCGCTGGTTGCAGTGCATTCGTGCAATTAAAACTATCTATGACACACTTCAATGATATTATACATAATCCATAAACTATGACCAAGAAATTGCTTATTAAAGCATTGCCTATTGTTCATTTTAGCTCTCATTTAGCACTGGAGCCGGAGCTGGAGTTGAATTAGGCCTACATAAGAATATCTGTAATAATATGGCAACTACTCCTTTCAACAACAGCAGCAATCATAAATTCAATGGGTACATCATGAGGTTGGAGTAAGATCTTTAAGATACAAAGACCTGACTGGAATCATTTACCTATAGAAATCAGGGCATTAAAATCACGCAGTGAATTTAAGAAAGCACTTTTTCAAATGTTAAGAACAAACTGCTTGTGTTTTTAGAAATATCACCATGTGAAGATATTTGTAAGTGCTATATGTAAGTATGTATATATTATAGGTACTTCGATTTATTAGTCGTTTTAGTAGTTGTAGTAGTAGTTTTTATTAATTGTACAAAACTTTTCATGCTGTACGTTTTTTATTTGTATTGTTAATATTATTATTTCATTGTTGTTATTATTGTTATTAGGCAGTAGTTGCCATAATATGATTGTTATTAAGTATTGTTTGTATGTTTCGTTTGTCTCATTTGGACACGAGATTGTGCATCTCAAGAGATCCTGCAAAATGTCAAAAATAGAAATCTGTCTGGATAATAGCCGACCAATGTGCATGATGTCCCTGCTGCATGCTTTCACTTGGTTAGTTAGTATAACCACAGAGACCGTCTGGTCCATGAGCCCAATGGCCTGCTGGTCATATTGACCAAGAGCATGACACACAATGCACTGGCATCTTAGACATTACAGTAGGGTACCACTTACCTATTACAATTCAGGTGCCAAGCTCCTGAATTATGAGGGATTGAAGTGACAAAAATGATCAAATAAATCATATGAATATGGGATTAGATGTATTATAGCAACTGACTGTGATGTTGCTGACATGATTCAGTACAGTACCCTAATCACACCCTGCTCTCCTGGTGAATTAGCATGAACAGAAAACTGTCAAGGAATTCAACGTTTGACCGAACCTAAAACACAGATCTGAAAGGGATCATGCAACCATCACATTAATGTGAATACCTTATGACCTCAAATTATCTTTTTCAAGAACCTTGATTAATTATATCGACTCGACCATAGCCTAATATGCAACATTATTGATTAAAATCAATAGCAAGGGTACTATGATATTCATGATCTATAGTCTACTGATCAAATAGGTTTCAATTTCCACAAGAGAGTTGTTTTGACATTAGGAATGACATCAATACTAGTTTTAATCTCATTAAATTCTATTTAAATGGTAGCAATTTCATTATCCCTCACCCAGAGGAAATATATGACATTGTTTTGCTCTCTTAAATCAAAAACAATTTTCTCCATGCTCAGAACTGGTGTGAAAATAATAGTATGATATTTGCCATAAATGGTGTGAGTGCTATTAACCTTCCTTGTTTCTTTGGTTTCACACCCAAAACACACTCCTTTAACAATGAATGCTCAGTCATGCGCCTTGTTTTATTATTTTCACTTTGCTGTCATCCAATAATCCTCCATTTCAAGCTTAATCTAGATGGGCGAATGTCTTTAAAAGTATAAACACACATAGGTGCATCGGATACGGGCCCATATGACTGAATGAGCATCAGGTGCACTTTGGATGCACCTGATGCTCGTTCACATGTGAGACCTGATGATTTGATGATTATGTTAATAGACTCCTCAGGGGTTCTACCCTCTGCCCTCGTAGCTTGTGGAAACTTGTAGGTGTACCTTACTAATGACCTCAATAATGCTGAATGTTTTTAACATTATCCAATCAGCATTCTGTGATGCCCATTGGGGTGCATCTCACAATGTGCAATAACCTAACATACAGGACAGTAACAGAGGCTATATTTACATGTGTGTTCCATTCAGTTCATACACTGTATCATATTATGATATTCACACAGACATTCTGGATAGATTCTTTGATAAGCAACAATATATATATATTTTAAATGAAATTATATACTATATTCATAAATATTCCAGGTAAAAAAAGGTTCTGAATCAGATTGAAGGCAGTTATTACTTCAGTCATATAGTAATCTTTCATTTATTAACAGATGATCTTGATGGATACTGTTTGACCACCTCACAGTTCTACAGTGTAACACCTGAGCTTACTCTTTGGTCTTTAAAAATGACAGAGGTCAACCTTGCTCTGCGGATCAGTGCTCTTAGCCTCAAATTTGATATTGATCCCAATATGGATCTTCATGGGATTTAGGAGTTATATTTTGCCCATGTCAGTTTCCATTTTCCTTCTGCCAAAAATACTTTGAAAGTGTCCATATACTGAGCCACATTTCTGTTTCAAGTGGTTTGTGTTTTTGGAATTTGTATTCCACATGTCTAGTAAAAATGAAAAGGTGGCAGTTCAAGATATTTTCTACTTCATACTGTTTAGGTTTTTATCTAGCACTGCACTCATTACGTTTATATCGGCCACTGCACTCATGCCCTGCTAGAGCTGCCCTGGTCAACTGTAAGTGCTGTTATTGTGAAGTTGAAACATCTAGGAGCAACAAAGTGCTTAGCACAAAAATCATCTGTCCTCGGTTGCAAAACTCACTACTGATTTTCAAAATGTTCGCCGGGCGCTTAATGAAATGACAGAAGAATCTGGTTTTGGTGGATGCCAGGAGAACGCTACCTGCCCCAATGCATAGTGCCAACCATAAAGTTTGGTGGAGGAGGAATAATGGCCTGGGGCGGTTTTTCATGGTTCGGGCTAGGCCCCTTAGTTCCAGTGGAATCAAGTGAAATCTTAACGCTACAACATACAATGACATGCTAGACAATTCTGTGCTTCCAACTTTGTGGCAACAGTTTTGGGAAGGCCCTTTTCTGTTTCAGCATGACAATGCCCCCGTGCACAAAGCAAGGTGTCCACATACCTTTGGTCATGTGGTGTATTTCTCTGACAAATCAGTTATGGCAAGATAGCATGAGCCAGTGTCTGAAATGTACGTTTGTATAACACTTGTTCCACAATGTGTTGCTGCAAAAGTAGCTTGCAACTTAGTTTCAATGTTTCATCACATCATGGATATACAGTGTACACGTTACTTTGGAAACAATATCAACTATTGCAAGGTGAATGCCCGCAGGTCTTCAATCAATCAAATGTATTCATAAAGCCCTTCTTACATCAGCTGATGTCACAAAGAGCTGTACAGAAACCCAGCCTAAAACCCCAAACAGCAAGCAATGGAGTTGTAGAAGCACGGTGGCTAGGAAAAACTTCCTAGAAAGGCCAGAACCTAGGAAGAAACCTAGAGAGGAACCAGGCTATGAGGGGTGGCCAGTCCTCTTCTGGCTGTGCCGGGTGGAGATTATAACAGAAAATGGCCAAGATGTTCAAATGTTCATAGATGACCAGCAAGGTCAAATAATAATAATCACATTGGTTGTCGAGGGTGCAACAGGTCAGCTCCTCAGTAGTAAATGTCAGTTGAATTTTAATAGCCGCTCATTCAGAGTATCTCTACCACTTCTGCGGTCTCTAGAGAGTTGAAAACAGCAAGTCTGGGACAGGTAGCACGTCAGGGTGAACAGGTCAGGGTTCCATAGCCACAGGCAGAACAGTTGAAACTGGAGCACTAGCACGACCAGGTGGACTGGGGACAGCAAGGAGTTATCAGGCCAGGTAGTCCTGAGGCATGGTCTTTGGGATCAGGTCCCCCGGGAGAGAGAAAGAAAGAAAGAGAGAGAGAATTAGAGAGAGCTTACTTAAATTCACACTGGACAAGACAGGAAAAATACTCCAGCTATAACAGACTGACCCTAGCCCCCCGACACATAAACTATTACAGCATAAATACTGGAGGCTGAGACAGGTGTCGGGAGACACTGTGGCCCCGTCTGACGACATCCCCCGACAGGGCCAAACAGACAGGATATAACCCCACCCACTTTGCCAAAGCACAGCCCCCACACCACTAGAAGGATATCTTCAATCGCCAATTTATCATCCTGAGACAAGGCCGAGTATAGCCTATGAAGATCTCTCCCATGGCACAAACCCAAAAGGGGGGGGGGGGCAACCCAGACAGGAAGATCACCTCAGTGACTCAACTCACTCAAGTGACGCACCCGTCCTAGGGACGGCATGGAGGAGCATCAGTGAGCCAGTGACTCAGCACCTGTAATAGGGTTTGAGGCAGAGAATCCCAGTGGAGAGAGGGGAACCGGCCAGGCAGAGAAAACAAGGGCGGTTCGTTGCTCCAGTACATTTCCGTTCACCTTCACACTCCTGGGCCAGACTACACTCAATCTTAGGACCTACTGAAGAGATGAGTCTTCAATAAAGACTTAAAAGTTGTGACCGAGTCTGCGTCTCTCACATGGGTAGGCAGACCATTCCATAAAATTTTAGCTCTATAGGAGAAAGCCCTGCCTCCAGCAGTTTGCTTAGAAATTCTAGGGACAGTAAGAAGGCCTGCGTCTTGGGACGTAGTGTACGTGTAGGTATGTACAGCAGGACCAAATTGGAAAGATAGGTAGGAGCAAGCCCATGTAATGCTTTGTAGGTTGGCAGTAAAACTTTAAAATCAGCCCTTGCCTTAACAGGAAGCCAGTGTAGAGAGGCTAGCACTGGAGTAATATGATAAAATGTTTTGGTTCTAGTTACGATTCTAGCAGCCGTGTTTAGCACTAACTGAAGTTTATTTAGTGCTTTATCCAGGTAGCCGGAAAGTGGAGCATTGCAGTAGTCTAACCTAGAAGTGACAAAAAGATGAATGCATTTTTCTGCATCATTTTTGGACAGAAAGTTTCTGATTTTTGCAATGTTACGTAGATGGAAAAAGCTGTCCTTGAAACAGTCTTGATATGTTCGTCAAAAGAGAGATCAAGGCCAGAGTAACGCTGAGGTCCTTCACAGTTTTATTTGAGACGACTGTACAACCATCAAGATTCATTGTCCGATTCAACAGAAGATCTCTTTGTTTCTTGGGACCTAGAACTAGCATCTCTGTTTTGTCCGAGTTTAAAAGTAGACAATTTGCCGCCATCCACTTAATTATGTCAGTCAGCTCAGCTGTCCTACAACACAATATTCTGTCACGCCCTGATCTGTTTCACCTGTCTTTGTGCTTGTCTCCACCCTTCTCCATTATCCCCTGTCTTTTCCCTGCCTCTCTTTTTCTCATCCTCCTGGTTTTTGACCCTTGCCTGTCCTGACCCTGTACCCGCCCGTCTGACCACTCTGCCTGACCCTGAGCCTGCCTACCGTCCTGCACCTTTGCTCCACCTCTGGCTTACTGAACTCTGCCTGTCCCTGACCCTGAACCTGCCTGCCTTGACCTGTCGTTTGCCTGCCCCTGGTGTTACAATAAACATAGTTACTTCACACAGTTTACACTTGGGTCTTACCTTGATATCCTGATACAGTTGAAGTTGGGAAGTTTACATACACTTAGGTTGGAGTCATTAAAACGTGTTTTTCAACCACTCCACACGTTTCTTGTTAACAAACTATAGTTTTGGCAAGTCGGTTAGGACATCTACTTTGTGCATGACACAAGTATTTTTTTCCAACAACTGTTTACAGACAGATTATTTCACTTATAATTCACTGTATCACAATTCCAGTGGGTCAGAAGACCCTTTCAATACAGGAATCATGAGGCTAATGCACTTTACTGTTTGACCAACTCATGGTTTTAGCTGCTAAAAAAGAGGATGTTTGGACCATAACGGATTTTGACATACTGTAGCTATATTGTAATCAAGGTTCTGTCATCAGTAGCGGTCTGATAGTATTCAGCAAACTAAGTAACATTGTCAATCTGTTATTACCTGAGAGTATAGACTGAGTATATCAAACATTAGGGCCACCTTCCTAATATTGAGTTGCACCCTCCCCCTTTTGCCCTCAGAACAGCCTCAATTCATCGAGGCATGGACTCCACAAGGTGTCGACTCCAATGCTTCCCACAGTTGTGTCAAGTTGGCTGGATGTCCTTTGGGTGGTGGACCATTCTTGATTCACACGGAAAACTGTTGAGCGTGAAAAATCCAGCAGTCTTGCAGTTCTTGACACAAACCGGTAAACCTGGCACCTACTACCATACCCTGTTCAAAGGCACTTCAATCTTTTGTCTTGCCCATTCACCCTCTCAATGGCACACATACACAATCCATATCTCAAGGCTTAAAAATCCTTCTTTAACCTGTCTCTTCCTCTTCATCAACACTGACTGAAGTGGATTTAACAAGTGACATAAATAAGAGATCATAGTTTTCACCTGGATTCACCTGGTCAGTGTATGACATGGAAAGATCAAGTGTTAATGTTTAGTATACTTGGTTTATATTTTGGGATGGTGCGTTACAGATGTCTCTTGAGGTTGATAGTATTTTCCTCAGTCAATTTGTGGGTCAAACGGTCTCTTTTCCTGTGGAAACATTGCATTTGGGTCTGAATTGAATTTTTGAATTAACATGATAAGTAAAGTGTCTCCAAACATTGCGTGTGCATTATTTAAATCAAAGATTTGTTGCCGACAGATTGGAGAACGGTTGATGGCAGACACATGACTCGTGAATGACCCGGGCATTGTATTTATTTTCCAATAACAGCATTGAAACATTGCAGTGAGAAAGCCTTACTATTTTGCTAATTTCATGCCTGCTTTTGATTGGACCAAATTAATAACACTGAAAAGCTCTCAATTTCTCCAACAACTCTTGCACAGTCCACTTACTAGTCAGATTTCGGTTACAGAGATAATTTAGTCTCTTCTCGTTTTTTTCAACTGAAATGAAAAATATTTTTCGTTTAGTTATAGTTTTTTGTGTGTCTATTTAGTCAGTTATTGTCTCGTCAACTGCCACTGAAAAATTGGTGTTTAAAAAATATTTTCTGCACTATTTTTGTTTATGAAATGAACACTTTGTTGATGGAGCTGTCTGTGTCATCAGGGCAGTAACTCAGGTCACTATGAGGCCTCATGATGGTGTGTCCTTTTAATAGGAGTCGAGGGAGAATCTCGTATTGCCTGACAAGCTGTAAAATAGCAAGTGTACAGTGAAATAAATTATTTTTGGAGGTTGCTAAACCATTGCAATCACATTGCTGGACATGTTATGATACCCACCTTTGCTCCTTCTGGTAGGTCCCGGCATCCGTTCACGACCAGGAATCAGTGTTATCGTGTTTCCAAGCCAAATCTGAGTTGTATTGAGGCTAGCTAACATCAGCTATGCTAGCGATGATAGTGATAATGATTATCAAAATATACTGTACATAATCAGATACAAAGCCAGCAGTATATGGTTTAGCTACCAGTATACTCACTACCATTGGGAACCAACTCCAACCACCTATTCCGCATGGTAGGGTAATTCAGCAGGACATGCAAACCATAGCTGACTGTTCATCCTACTGGAAGTATGCATTGCTGAACCGGAGCCAGTGACATTGTCAATCTGTATATGCCTTTTCAGTCTCAAACGGTCTGATCCTTTGAACGCGATAAAACAATGGAGCCCCGTTCAATGAAGAGAACCAAAGTGAGTGGAGGGGCGATTTGCATGTGGAGCTATGCAAAAGGGGAAATGAATTGTAGACATAATTGTCATCCAAACCTAACCTTAATTTACTCGTTGTGACGCACTCAGGTTCCAAACTCCGTTTAAGACGAGACTGACGTTATGAACAAAATGATCCTATTAAGAATAAATGTCTCTGACTCTTATCGAAGCCACATAGGCCGTTTTCAAAGAGATTATTTGTTTTTTCGGGGCAGTCACTTTTTAACAATGGATTCATCTGAAATGGCAAACTATACACTATATAGTGCACTACTGTTGTCCAGGGTCCATAGGGAGAATAGGTTGCCATTTTGGCCGCAGACAATATGTGACTGCTCCATTGCCCAGGACCAGGATGTGAACAATGGAGTGTGGTGGTATTCTGGCAGCATTCGAGCATCAGATTTGTGGCCAGTGAAACGCTCAGTCAAAACAAATCATGGCTCCACTCACTCTGCTGGTCAAAGCCAGTAGAGCTCAAGCCACTAGCATTCCATCGGCAGTGGGTCATCAGAGAAAGATGATCCCGTTTACAAGAGTCCTCAGCGGTTCTAGTGCCCTCTCCATCAACCGGCCTGGTACTGCACATTCAATAAGGATAATCCTAATCTGCCTAGATAATTACCTCTACAGCATACAGTAAATTCTATCATTTACCTGACTGATTGTCATGCTTTAGAAGGGCTATTTTGGGGGGTCGGTCGACTGGAATATCTGTCATACAGGGTAGCTGGTACGGGGATAGACATTTATATTACTGTGGCTGTTGTTCTGTAATTTTGTCTCTTCCACTGTCCCCGCCGCCCCAACCCCATGCCCACCCAACACCCGGCCCCCTCTGCCTGTGGCTTGGAACAGAAGTGTGAGGCAGAAAAATAGCATAATTGGTGCTAATTTAATTGTAATCATATGCATGCTCTTGTTACATTCACATACTCTACAGTATGTTCCTGGTGACAGCTTGGCTAAATTCAGCGTTCTGATCAGATTTATTTTGTGTCTCTGTCAACTGAGCTCTCGCCATGCATGCTGTGGGTCAGAATAACTTCTGCTGCTCTGCTGTAAGTCTGTCAGACAGACTCTCATGTCTACAGGGGCATAGGAGAGACTGACATTGTCACATTGGGGTGGGGACACATTAGGGTGAGTATTTTTGGGGGGCAAAACAGGTTTTAAATGCACATTTCCAGTGACTTTTGGTCACTAGAAATACAGTCAAATCTTAATTTACAAATTGGCAAAACAAGGCTAATGGGGGGCCTTGTAGAGGGGCACTTACACTGGTACAGTGTAATCAGTCATTAGGCCATGGCCATTCATACCGTACTGAATACCAGTCTAACTGTTAATATGAATATATTCAAATAAACAAACCATTTTGTATTCTTTCTCTGCTACTGTATGATACATTTTCTAGTATTTTTCTCACTTACCCTGCCAGGTTGTTACTACTGCTGCTCTACATACTGTATGGTTTGAAACTTAACTTAATATTTTCAACTTATAATACCGTTTTTATACTGTAATAACCAGCAACATACACAGTTAAAAACTGTTTAAATAATTTTTTTAAAGATAGGTATGAAAGGTCAAACTGTAATGAATCAATATCCACTCTACACAATTATACACACAAATCAAATATAATCATGGCTGCCTCTCTCCTGCCAACATAATATCATGGGAAAATTTCATCCTGGCACGTTTTTGCAAAAAGTTTAAAGCTTTTCTTAATACATTGTAGTCAATGGGAAAAGATGAGTGTCACAGGCTTGACTTTTTTTCCCTCAGTACATTGAAGTCAATGGGAAGTTGACACATGTAATACACCCTCTAGACTCAAGATGCTATAATTTCATCAGAGATCATATATGATCATTCAGATTGATCACACAATGACAGATAATCAGTCTATGAACTCTGTGGGCTTACCTGTTGGTTTGTGGCCACTCTCTCTCTCTCTCTGCCTGTCTGTCTGTTCATGGCTTTCACTATCCTGCCATGATCATGATAGCACCAAACAAAGTCTTAACACATGGAACACACCATCATGACCCATAATCACCGTGATGAAGTTAAAGACATCTAAACTGAAAGCACTCATATTTGCCAGCTAGTTTGCCAGGGGTGGTGTGCAGGCAGTTGCCAATAACATTACTTACAGTCCTTACACTCCAATGAGAAAACTTTTGTCCTCTTTTTTTTTCTCTTCTTAAGTGGTGACACATCCAAAACTAACTCACTGATCCTATGATGAAGACTTAGACAGTGATTGTGCAAGTAATTCTGTAGCTAGCAAGTATTTAGTGACTTCAAAGAAACATTCCCTATCAGTTTTTCACACAGCCAGAACTACTGCTTTTTCTCTCTCTCACTCACACACTACCACACTGCTTGTTACAACCGAGAGTGAGAACAGTCAGTGGGGACAGGGGGAAGTGACTCATGTTCCAGCAGCAGAGGCCTTCAAATAAAAGTCTCTCAACGAATCTGCATTTTTTTTTTTATATGTATATTTTTATCATGTAAAAAATGTCTAATGGACCATTTTACCTACTTCTAACATTGGTGGTGGGGGGGTTCTATGGTGGTTCTTGCATAAAACTGCCAGAAGAACTCATAGGCACCAAATGTTAAGTTTGACGTTGCATTAGCGAACATGCATTTTTCCACTCTCTCAGCAAGAGATGCACATGGGAAAGATCATTTTGGGCACCTCTGTTGCTCTACAGCTGCCCCTGAAGACTGTCATATTAATAATGTACCACGTCACTCAGGTTTGTTCACGGTCTCTGATTGTGGTAGGGACATGAGGGTCTGCTGTTTTTCAGCAGGGTGAAGTGTTACAGCAGTGTGCCTCTTTCTTGTATCAGGGTTGCAGGAGAGTTAACAAGGTCATCAGGCTCAGCCATTTCAGACATTAACTTTTACTGATTAGAAATATTTACAGAGAATTTCACTTGAAGGCACAAAGGACATTTGAATCTCATTTCAATAATTGTAGGGGTTGACATTATCAAAGAGGAAGAGGCGAAGCAAGAGGCTTTACTCCACCCGAAATCACGTTAAGCAGATTTGTCTAATTTAGGCAAGATAAAAATGTGTTTTGATTTTGATACGTGAGGCTTATTTGATTTAATATAAGTTTTGCAATGCTTAGGTTGTTACGAGTGTACTGATATGTGTGATGCATGTAATATTCTGGCCACTTTAAGAAAAAACACTTAATATCGGCGGTGTCCCTGTTGAAATCCGAGACCATCTATGCATATACTGTACATGAGGCTTGTAGCATAGCATCTCTCTCCATTGAATACAGGCGGCTGAAGTCAATATTTCTCATCAAATATTCAAAAAAGTATAAAAATAACTAGATGTATCCACCGATCCAAAGAGAGGAATAAGCCAGAGCTTGACAGTCCTCCATTCCGCTCTGTGGACAACAAATCCCATTGTTAGGGCAGAGACACAAACACCTCGTCATTATATCCACTATCTCTGACGTTTTTCACAGACTTAATGGGAAGTGCACTGCTAAGCAGTACTTTAATTCCTTTAAGTCTGACTTTTTTTGAGGAAGATCGTCCGGGGAAGAACGATCTCCTCAGAACTTTCAGGAAACATTTAAATAATTGTTGTTCCCTTATCTGAAGTGCACAGGAGCTGGAAGCTCCTGGAAAGCATCCAGGTTCAACTTGTTTTTTGGATGGAAGCCACTGGGTTGTGTGATGTGATATGGGTCAGTAAACAAACCCATCGATTTTGTTATTCCCTCAATTTAGTATTGATCGAGCGAGACTGAGAGTAAATACACTATGATGTTGTCACTTCCTTATTTTAATCAAATCAATACTTTGGGGTGAGAGATCTAAAACTTAGTAGTCCTATTATATTTACTACACTCTTAGAATTAGTGGTGACGAGAGGAACCCTGAAGATCCTCAAGGAACCATTGCTAGTCGATGGTTTATATCTGCACCTTCGATTAGTTGAGGGGTTCTTGGAGGAACATTTAATGGTTCAATGTAGCAAGGAGTTCCTGGAGGTATCCTTTAGTAGAGGCGTGGCTTAATAGCAGTGGTGGAAAAAGTGCCCAATTGTCATATTTGAGTAAAGTAAAGATACCTTAAAAGAAAATTACACAAGTAAAAGTGAGTCACCCAGTAAAATACTACTTGAGTAAGTCTAAAAGTATTTGATTTAAATATACTTAAGTATCAAAAGTAAATGTAATCGCTAAAATATACTTAAGTATCAAAGTAAATGTAAAAGTATAAACCATTGAAAATTCCTTATATTAAGAAACCCAGACGGCACAATTTGATTGTTTTTTAAATGTATGTATAGCCAGGGGCACACTTCAACAGTCAGACATAATTTACAAATAAAGCATTTGTGTTTAGTGAGTCTGCCAGATCAGAGGCAGTAAGGATGACCATGGATGTTCTTTTGATAAGTGTGTGAATTAGACAATATTCCTGTCCTGCTAAGCATTCAAAATGTAACAAGTATTTTTGCGTGTCAGGGAAAATGTAAGGAGTAAAATGTACATTATTTTCTTTAGGAATGTAGTGGAATAAAAGTAAAAGTTGTCAAAAATATAAATAGTAAAGTACAGATACCCCAAAAATATACTTAAGTAGTACTTTAAAGTATTTTTACTTAAGTACTTTACACCACTGCTTAGTAGGGGTGTGGCTTTAGGATATATTGTTTTTTGGCCACCTGTTAGAGTAAAGGTTGAACACTGACAGTTTTGTAGCTTCAATGAGGCTAACAGAAGTGTATGAGTTCCTCAAGGGCCAAAAGAAACCCCTCCCATCACAAAAAGGTTCCTCAAAGACCCTTTTCAGAGTGGTTCCTCTAGGAACCTTTTTCAACTGGAAAGGTTCCGCTGGTGTGGCAACACAAAAAGCTCTTCCAGTGTGTACTGCATCTATAACTTTGACCATTAGTCCAACAGCCTGTTAGTCAAATAATTTCTTGGTCATCTAGCATGAGCTATAATATGCAATATGATTCTTTCTGATTCTCTATAAGGTGTTCTTAGTGTATTTATAGTCTAATGTTTCAAAACAGTGGTTATGTTAAATTATTCCCTAGGGGTGAATAGAGGTGTGTGGTTGTCTTTTAGAATCCAGCCCAGTAACAGCTGCTGAAGAATCTCCTAGCAGAGCCCATTACAATGAAGTGGAATCTTATGCTTGCATCCCAAATGGCACCCTTTTCCCTATATAGTGCACTACTTTTGATAAGTGCACTACTGTATGTAGGGAATAGGCTGCCATTTGGGACAAAACCTGTTTATGGTAATTCTATTCCCAAGGGGGGATTTACCAGCCTTCTATGTACTCCTTCTCAAAACTGTCTCCAAGGAGTGTTTTAAAATATATAGACCCTGGCCCCGCTCCTCCTCATAGCCAGACTACATTACGGTTACCCTTGGGGGAGGTTATGCATCTCATTTACTGAGACAAAGACCCAGCTACTGCATACGTGCACTATGATAACCGTTTGTTAAGTTGATGTGTTGGCTCAGGGATTTAATATCGGCAATGATGTTACAATGTGTTATTTATAGTCCACCGGCTGTGCTGGATGTCAGAGCAGATGAATTTGTAGGAACTTAGTTTCCTGGTCAAACTGTTAATGCGGATGAGACTCATTATATTAAGAAGTCTGGGGTGTCTCAGCAACTATTTTTCTTTTAAGGAAGCTAATGTTAGATTGTTTGACAGTGGCCTCAGTCATGTGTGTTGTCCAAGGGGTATTACATGTGTATGTTTTTCCAGTGGTTGCTGGGATTGTTGATCCTGACCTGGCCTCAATTTGGTAATACCAGAAGATGTAATGCTGTCTATAACAGATTGTCTTTGCTATGGCTGAGGATGCAGGCTGACTGGTTGAGGCGCTGAAGGTCTTCAGGCCGCTGTCCATGAAGGTGAGGCCAGGTCACAGTGTATAGTACAGCACGCCACAGCATTGGAAAGGTGTTATCAGTTCAATGAAGTCTCCCCTGGAGCACATATTATGCATTGTCAGAGTGGTGCGTGGGTAGGTAATTAAATAATTTAGGCCACGGTGTTCAATGACCTGAGGCATTACACGTGACATCCTGCATTGACGCCAATACAGGGGACGCAGGTCCGGGTGCCTTGTGAGAATTTATCGATGAGTGGTCAACCCGCCTCTAAAATACGTCCTATTGGACAACATGCAATCATTGGAGAATAAACTGGATGAGCTCCATTCAAGACTTTCCTACCAACGGGACATTAAAAACTATAATATCTTATGTTTCACCAAGTTGTGGCTGAACGACGACATGGATAATATACAGTTGGCTGGGTTTTCCGTTCATCGGCAAGTCAGAACAGCTGCCTCTGGTAAGAGAAGTAGTGGCGATCTGTGTTTACAAAATCTAATATTAAGGAAGTCTCTAGGTTTTGCTTGCCTGAGGTAAAGTATCTCATGATGAGCTGTAGACCACACTATTTACCAAGAGCGTTTTCATCTATCTTTTTCATAGCTGTTTATTTACCACCACAAAACGATGCTGACACTAAGACCCCACTCAACGAGCTGTGTAAGGTCCTAAGCAAACAAGAAAATGCTCATCCAGAGGCGGTGCTCCTAGTGGCCAGAGAGTTTAATGCAGGGAAATGTAAATCTGTTTTTACCTCATTTCTGCCAGCTTGTTACATGTGCAGACACAAGAAGAAATCTCAAGACCACCTTTACCCCACACACAGAGACACATACAAAGCTCCCTCTCATCCTCTATTTGGCAAATCTGACCATAATTCTATCCTACTGATTCCTGCTTACAAGCAAAAAAACGAAATCAGGAAGTACCAGTGACTCGCTCAATACGGAAGTGGTCAGATGACACAGATGCTAAGCTACAGGACTGTCTTGCTAGCACAGACTGGAATGTGTTCATATGGCATTGCGGAGTATACCACATCAGTCACTGGCTTCATCAATAAGTGCATTGACGACGTCCCCCCCACAGTGACTGTACATACATACCCCAACCAGAAGACATGGATTACAGGCAACATCCGCACTGAGCTAAAGGGTAGAGCTGCCGCTTTCAAAGAGTGGGACTCTAAGCCAGACACTTATAAGAAATCCCGCTATGCCCTCCGACAAACCATCAAACAGGCAAAGTGTCAATACAGGACTAAGATTGAATTCTAATACACCAGCTCCAACACTTGTCGGATGTGGCAGGGCTTGCAAACTATTACGGACTACAAAGGGATGCCTAGCTGCGAGCTGCCCAGTGACACGAGCTTACCAGACAAGCTAAATGACTTCTATGCACACTTCAAGGCAAGCAACACTGAAGCATGCAATGAGAGCACCAGCTGTTCCTGACGACTGTGTGATCACGCTCACCGTAGCCAATGTGAGCAAGACCTTTAAACAGGTCAACATTCACAAGGCTGCAGGGCCAGACGGATTACCAGGATGTGTACTGTGAGCACGCGCTGACCAACTGGCAAGTGTCTTCACTGACATTTTTAACCTGTCCCTGGGCAAGTCTGTAATGCCTACATGTTTCAAGCAGACCACCATAGTCCCTGTGCCCAAGAACACCAAGGTAACCTGCCAAAATGACTACCCGTAGCAGTCACGTCTGTAGCCATGAAGTGCTTTGAAAGGCTGGTCATGGCGAACATTAACACCACAATCCCAGAAACCCTAGACCCACTCCAATTTGCATACCACCCCAACAGATCCACAGATGACGCAATCTCTATTCCACCCCACACTGCCCTTTCCCACCTGGACAAAAAGGAACACCTACATGAGAATGCTGTTCATTGACTACAGCTCAACGTTCAATACCATAGTGTCCTCAAAGCTCATCGCTAAACTAATGACCCTGGGACTAAACACCTCCCTCTGCAACTGGATCCTGGACTTCCTGACGGGCTGCCCCAAGGTGGTAAGGGTAGGCAACAACACATCTGCCACACTGATTCTCAACACAGGGGCCCCTCAGTGGTGTGTGCTTAGTCCCCTCCTGTACTCCCTGTTCACCCATGACTGCATGGCCAAGCACGACTCCAACACCATCATTAAGTTTGCTAATAACACAATGGTGGTAGGCCTGATCACTGACAACGATGACACAGCCTACAGGGAGGAGGTCAGAGACCTGGCAGAGGGGTGCCAGGACAACAACCTCTCCCTCAATGTGATCAAGACAAAGGAGCTGATGGTGGACTACAGGAAAAGGAGGGCCGATCATGCACCCATTCTCATCGATGGGACTGTAGTGGAGACGGTTGAGAGCTTCAAGTTTCTTGGTGTCCTCATCACCAACAAACTATCATGGTGCAAACACGCCAAGATAGTCATGAAGAGTGCATGACAACGCCTATCCCCCCTCAGGAGATTTGGAATTGATCCTCAGAAAGTTCTACAGCTGATCCACCAAAAGTATCCTGACTGGTTGCGTCTGCGCCTTGTATGGCAACTGCTCGCTCTCTGACCACAAGGCGCTACAGAGGGTAATGCGTACCGCCCAGTACATCACTGTGGCTAAGCTTCCTGCCATCCAGGACCTCTATACCAGACGGTGTCAGAGGAAGGCCCAAAAAATTGCCAAAGACTCCAGCCACCCAAGTCATAGACTGCTCTCTCTGCTACCGCACGATAAGCAGTATGTGTGGGGTACAGAAATTAGGTTGTCATTAAAAAATTATGGTAAACACTATTATTGCATATAGAGTCAATGCAACTTATTTTGTGACTTGTTAAGCAGATTTTTACTCCTGAACTTATTTAGGCTTGCCGTAACAAAGGGGTTGAAGACTCAAGACATTTCAGCTTTTCATTTTGAATTCATTTGTAAAAATGTCGAAAAACATAATTCCACTTTGACATTATGGGCTATTGTGTGTAGGCCAGTGACACAAATAGCAATTTAAAATAGCAATTTAATCCATGTTAGATTCAGGCTGTAACACAACAAAATGTAGAGAAAGTCAGGGGGTGTGAATACTTTCTGAAGACATTGTATATGTAAACACATGTTCATTATTTCTGTCAATGGTGAAATTGGTTAATTTGTCATGGCACTGTATATTCTATTTTTATCTCTTATGTAAATATCTTGGGACAAAGTCAAATAGGACTGGATTGCTGTGTGAATAGAGAAACAAAGAGGCCAGACCATATCCAATCTTCTCCCTAGTATGAATACATTTGTTTATTGTAATAATAGTAGCTACTCTAGACAAGCCAACCTCGCTGGCAACCGATTATTAGGACATTGGCTCAATGTTATTACCAGTATAATAATTGTTTTGTCTTTTACATTATACATTGTTTTCTCTGCCAATGAAAAGGAGCCATGTGAGAAATGCAAGCATAACTTTTTAATTAGTTCACTAGACATGACATTTTGTAAATAGATCTTGCATAATGCACAGCACAAAGATAAATGGTACGGATGTATAATTACTTAGCGGAACAAATAAATTTATATATTTTTTTAAATAAGACAAAGGGAGACAATTATGTTGTAAACTCATGACAGGTTTCCACTTTTCTTGGAACAATTGACAAGTACAGTTAACCAGTGTATTTGTTATGTCATTATCCAGCACCTGCAAAGCTTCCTTTGGCACTAATAACCCTGGTTGTACCTCAAATTGTACCCTATTCCCTGTAGTGCACTAATTTTGTCCAGGGCCCATCCCAGCAAACAGGTGATATCATGAGGATGTTTGGTTATGTTCCCATTAGGACCCTTAAGGGTTTTGGTGTGATGTTATTCCACTGACATTCTGAGAACGTTTGAAGAACGTCCCCGGGACAAACCGGGAACTATAAAATGGTCCCCAAGGGAACGTTTTCTTTGGGACCTCTGTATAGTTCCTTGTAAGTTACCAGGACGTTACCAGGACATTCTCAGGTCTTATTTTACTAGTCCTTGGGACATTGCGTGATGGTCCCAAGGGAATGTTCTCTGGGAGATCTTTGTGTAGTTCCCTGTAAGTTCTCAGTACTTCACTGAGGACCATGTCATGACCATGTCTGGACCATATCAGGTCCTTTTTAGGACATTCACAGGACTTTCATTTTAATTGTCCTTTGGACATCGCGTGATGGTCCCAAGGGAACATTTTATAGTTCCCGGTTTGTCCCGGGGAAGTTTTTAGTACATTGTTTCATGGTCCCCTGAAGGTCCCCTGAACATTCTTGGGATGCTGTGTCATGGTCCCCGGTTTGTCCCGGGGAAGTTTTTAGTACATTGTTTCATGGTCCCCTGAAGGTCCCCTGAACGTTCTTGGGATGCTGTGTCATGGTCCCCTGGAGGTTTTGTGTAGTTCCCAGTTTGTCCCAGGGACGTTTTTAGGATGTTGTGTCATGGTCCCCTGAACGTTCTTGAGACGTACCCTGGAGGTTTTTGTCATGTGATTGATTGTCCAAGGTGTCCCAAATAATTATATGTAAAGTTATTACATCGTATGGGGGTTTTAAGGTAAGTGGAACACTGTTCAGCTAAAATTGTGTAAAAATCTTTAATCAATGACCTTACATAACTTAGTAGTGACTTTTCAATATGACCCCACCTGGGATTTTTAGTTTACTAGGAAAGTCAGTTAATAACAAATTCTGCCTTGTTCAGGTGCAGAATGACAATTTTTTTTACCTTGTCGGCACCGGTATTTGAACTTGCAACCTTTCGGTTACGAGTCCAACGCTCTAACCACTAGGCTACCCTGCCGCCCTGCAACCTTTTGGATTTGAACTCACAACCTCTGGATTTGAACTCACAACCTCTGTGCTGTGCCACAAACTCTGTAGTATTTCATAAGTCCCCTACACTTTCATTACCTAAAATACATCTCTGCACTTAGCAAAATAGTGCCTGCGTACTTAATTATCAGTTCATTTGACTATTCTCTCATTGATTTTATTTATTTATTTCATCAATCTGAGTTTGGGTTTTCAATATAGTTGTCTAATTTTGGTGGGGCATATTATTCTGTTTTAATGTTACTGAATCACTATAAAAAATATAATAGTTTTTTATTCCGTGTATATTTAACAGAGCTGAGATTTACTTTGAAGTGAAAAGTGTAGGAATAGGCCTATAGGTGAAATCAGTCGTTAATACAGACATGATGGCGTAGCAGGAAGTCCAGAATGCTGTGAACCAGGAGGTTGTGTGTTTCAGTCCCAGGAAAGTATCATTACTGTATGAATACACATACATAATGTAATCATGTATGTCAAATATGTAAATTGAAAAACACTATGTTTAAAGAACTGTTTGTGTGGTTGTCCCTAGTGTTGCCAAAAGAGCTGCGACTTGAGCAGTTCACCAATCAGGGCCTTGATGGGCTAGGCAACAGTAAACAGGGTGATGTGTAATGAATCTAGGGTGGTGTGCCCTGGGTAGAACATTTTCTTTGCAACCATCAGGTGAACGAGACAAAACCTCCAGGGGACCATGACACAATGCCCTGACGACTTTAGGCGACAATTTTGTAATGTCCGATGGACGTCCTAACAACGACACATTATTGTTTGCAAGGATAGAGCTCTGGTCAAAATTAGTGCACTATAAAGCGAATAGGGTGCCATTTGGGACGTAGCCCCTGTCTAATTAATTTGGTCAGTCAGTCATAGTTCATCCCCAGTGGAACTAACAGTTCTTTAATTGACCAGTCCACAACAGAGGAGGATTCCGACCTGTCACAAGCAGTTCAGGGCCATTAAGGAGATGCCTCCGTTGTGTCTGTACTCCGCACAGTAAGCTTTACTGTTCTCCTTATATGGTCATCACGCATCACTTCAATGCAGACACTTTGGTATCTGGTATAGTTAATCAAAACGTTTGTTGCCAAGGGGTAGTGGGGACCGGGGAGGGGGAATGGGGTTTCCAGGCACTTTTGGCAGTTGAACTCTTTTTCAGTGCTGGGAGGGCAGACCTCTTCTAATGTGTGCGACTGACCATTTTCCTACATGGCTCCAGTCAGGCCTCCATGGGCTAGATTGCTTGTTAAATACTGTAGAGAGTGAAACAGTAGACATGCCTCTCTGGTTCTGGTCATGCAGAAAGAATAGCGTGTGTGTTTCAATACAGCAGGGCATCCCTGGCTTTACAGTAATGCTATTGTTATTCTAGCTGCATGGAAAGTATGATAATGGTGCCTTTTATTCCAAAACATTCATCATGCTTTATTTTCTCTGATATTCATTGTGTTATTGTCTTTGTTGACACTGGTCCTTTTGTTAATGTGTGATGTTGGGTTTGGTTAATGTCTGTTGATGATGACAATGAGTCTGTTTTGAAATACTGGCAGTTGAGTGTTGTAGTGTGTTTGGTATGAATTCATTTAGAAAGAATAGAAGGTATTTATGGGTAGCAGCCAGGGTTGGGGAGTAATGATTACATGTAATAGATTACCAAAAAAACTATTGCTGTAATCTGTTAAATTAACAGCAAAAATATTGTAATGAGATTACAGATATTTTCGGAAAAAATAGATTATTTCTATGATTACTTTTAAATTTAGAAAGGATGTTTGAGCAAAAACTATTACACTTTTCTGATTTCAATGACATTCAAATCAGCAAGTTTAAATTTGTTCTGTCTGAGGGAGTCTGAACACAATAGGGAGGAACTAAAACGCGACACACCAAATGCGTTTGATGGATCGCAGGAAAAGAGCAGGAAAATGCTTTTGTAGGTTACAGTCCAAGCTTTGTCTTCTAATGGAGTGACTGCTGTCGGCATCCACATATTATTCAATTTAAATAAATGCTTGGAGGTAAGGACGACAGCAGTGGTACATAGCCTTAGAGATGAGCGATACTGATATCTTGGCTACATAGCGCACTGATGTGAATCACACTGCTGCTCTCTCATTTATTTTCCCTCTGCGGATTGTGGTTGTTGTGGATTGCTGTTCACAAATGCATACGTATATTTTAACCCAATAATGGCTGAATTGAAATATTTTAAGCAACCCATCAATAATTGTTTTTACGACCAGTGGTGTATTCATTGCGGAAACCATTTACCGTTTAAGAACCAAATGGAAGCAAACAGAGCAAAACGATAATTTTTGTTGGACAAATTCAAATCCCTCCCTGTTTCGTTCCATTTGCTTCCGTTTAAGAAACAAACGTTTTGCAACAGAATCGGAGGCAATGGACAGCCAGTAAAAAATGTTCTCTTGCAATAACAGCTCGCAAAGGCCTAGTGCAGATCTCAACCAAAATAATACAAGTTTTAGTTCTTCCCTTCTAAACTTCCCAGTGATATTGTGCTCCATACTATCAAAATAAGATTTTATTTTAAGGCCTTGAGAGTGGTTTTTATTTCTTAATTGAAAATTTACCATCTAGTTTTTAACATGCAAATAGCACTTTCTTGGTACTGCTCAAACCATGCCATTCCGAGAGCAGCATTTATTTTTCAACTGAAGCAAAGAGCCCCGTCACGGCTTTTGTCGTAATGAGGATCGGACCAAAGCGCACCGTGGTAAGTGTTCATGATTTTATTTGATCACAAAAACACTCAAACAAAATAAACCAGAGTGGAAACCCGAAACAGTTCTGTAATGTGCATACACTATACAGAAAACAACTACCCACAAAACACAGGTGGGAAAAAGGCTGCCTAAGTATGATTCCCAATCAGAGACAACGATAGACAGCTGTCTCTGATTGAGAACCATACCCGGCCAAAACATAGAAATAAAGAAACTAGAATGCCCAGCCTCGTCACACCCTGGCCTAACCAAAATAGAGAATTAAAGCCTCTCTGTGGCCAGGGCGTGACAAGCCCAATCAGTCTTCCATGACAACAAAAGAATTAAAAACAACAGATTAGGCTAATTAGTCCTTAGTTTTTGGCTTATGCTGAGGTAGGCCTAAAACAATTAGGCTAATCCATATTTCCATGTAAGAAATGAATTGGAAGGACTGGAAATCTGCCAGACTGTTTTTTAAGTAAAGATATAGTCTAATAGTATTATTATCTGTAGTAGAAAGCAAGGGGTCGTTAGAAGAAGCCTACACAACCAATCCATAAAGTAAAATGTAACATCCATATATGCCCAGCTATGTAAACTTTAACACTGATTTATCCTGCAATAGATGTCGTTCAGTTGGCAATATACATTTTTGTCTTCTTCTAATGCCTCTTAAGCAGGTTGGCGTTTATTTGGAGGAGTCTTGTCCTTGGGGCAGAACTGAGAGATTTCCTCTAGATGGGCCATCTGCAAAGTCATAATTGGCTATTGTAAAAATTGAGGTTTGGTCTTTTTGGTCTTAATTTAAGGTTAGGGTTAGGAATTAGGATTAGAAGTGTGTTAACTCAGTGTCTGCGCTAAGGTTGGAAAGTTGTGATATGGATTTCACATGATTGGGAATACAGATATACATCTGTTGGTCACAGATAACTTAAATACCATGGATCAGAAAACCAGTCAGTATCTTGTGATCACCATTTGCCTCATGAATCGCGACATCTCCTTCATCTAGAGTTTATCAGGCTTTTTATTGTGGCCTGTGCGAAGTTGCTGGACATTGGAGGGAACTGGTACATCTGTCGATCCAGAGCATCCCAAACATGCTCAATGGGTGACATGTCTGGTGAGTATGCAGGCAATGGAAGGGCAATGAGCCATTTTCAACTTCCAGGAATTGTGTAGAGATCCTTGCGAAATCGGGCTGTGCATTATTATGCTGAAACATGAGGTGATGGCAGCGGATGAATGGTACGACAATGGTCCTCAGGATCTCGCCAAGGTATCTCTGTGCATTCAAATTGCCATCGATAAAATGCAATTGTGTTCGTTGCTTATGCCTGCCCATACCATAACCCCACTGCCACCATGGGGCACTCTGTTCATAATGCTGACATCAGCAAACCGCTCGCCCACACGACGCCATACACGCTGTCTGCCATCTGCCCGGTAGAGTTGAAACCGGGATTCATCTGTGAAAAGCACACTTCTGCAGCATGCCAGTGGCCATCGAAGGTGAGCATTTGCCTACTGAAGTCAGTTATGACGCCGAACTGCAGTCAGGTCAAGACCCTGGGTAGGATGACGAGCATGCAGATGAGCTTCCCTGAGTCCGTTTTTGCAGAAATTCTTTGGTTGTGCAAACCCACAGTTTCATCAGCTGTTCGGATGGCTGGTGTCAGACGGCTGGGAGTACTGCCAAATTCTCTAAAACGACATTGGAGGTGGCTTATGGCAGAGAAATGAACATTAAATTGTCTGGAGACAGCTCTGGGGGACATTCCCGCAGTCAGTATGCCAATTTTATCCTCCCTCAAAAGTTGAGACATCTGTGACAAAACTGCACATTTTAGAGTGGCCTTTTATTGTCCCCAGCACAAGGTGCACCTATGTAATGATCGGGCTGTTTAATCAGCTTCTTGATATGCCACACCGGTCAGGTGGATGAATTATCTTGGTAAAGGAGAAATGCTCACTAACAGATAACGTGTGACCATGGTGCATGAGCTGATGATTTGGGGTTGTTCAACAGTTGTTTGACAGCATCGTGGGAGTCAATCCCAACCATCCCCCTTTCTCTCCAGCTCATCAGATGTTGGAGTTATCCATCATTTCTGTCTCTCCAGAGTAGGGTGTCCGTAGACATGGCTCATTGCTACCCGCTCGTTGACATAATTTGGGGATGCGGAGACAGATGGCTGCAGTTAGGAAGGCGGTAGAGCGAGACCATGATTAAAAAAACAGGACAGATTTGGGAGTCACCTCATGGTACAGAATCAAGGGGACCGGCTCACCTTGGCCTCCTGCTCCTCCTCCTCCTCCCAGTCCTCATCCTCCTTCTCCCCTTCCTCCTGCTGCTTCTTCTCCTCCCCTTCCTCCTTTTGCTCCTCCTCCTTCCCTTTCCTCCTCCTCCACCTGTTCCTTCTGCTCCTCCACCTCCATTTGGCCTGGGCTGCAATGCCTTCTATTTACTGAGATTGGTTCTGCCTGCTGAGGTCATATCAATGTAGCCTGGTCCCAGATCTGTTTGTACCCTTGCCAACTCCAAGAGAGCAGAAACAGACTGGCACCCAGACTAACATCCGTGCAGCCATCACCTCCTTCCAATGTAATTTAGTTTCTGCATATGGGTGCCAGTAGGATTTGGGAAATGCCACAGCCTGCTGTGATGGGTCAACTTGTCACATCGATGGCACTGGTCTGGTGCCACCCTGCTAGCTAGGAACTCAAATCAAATCAAATTGTATTTGTCACATGCTTCGTAAACAACAGGTGTAGACTAACAGTGAGATGCTTAATCACTGGCCCTTCACAACAATGCAGAGAGAAAAAAATAGAAAAATAATAGAAAAATGAGGAATAAATACACAATGAGTAACGAGAACTTGGCTTTATACAAGGGGTACAAGAACCAAGTCGATGTGCGGGGGTATGAGGTAATTGAGATAAAAATGTACATATAGGTAGGGGTAAATTGACTAGCCAACAGGATAGATAATAAACAGTAGCAGCAGCATATGTGATGAGGCAAAAAGGGTCAATGCAGATCGTCTGTGTAGCTATTTGGTTAACTATTTAGCAATCTTGTGGGGGTAGAAGCTGAGTCCTGTTGGTTCCAGACTTGGTGCATCGGTACCGCTTGCCATGCAGTAGCAGAGAGAACAGTTTATGACTTGGGTGGCGGGAGGCCTTCCTCTGACACCGCCTGGTATTGAAGTCCTGGATGGTAGGGAGCTCGGCCCCAGTGACGTACTAGGCCGTACGCACTACCCTCTGTAGAGCCTTGTGGTCAGATGCAGCCAATCAAGATGCGCTCAATGGTGCAGCTGTAAAACTTTTTGTGGATCTGAGGGCCCATGCCAAATCTTTTCAGTCTCCTGAGGGGGAAGAGGCATTATCCTGCCTATTTCATGACTGTAGTGGTATGTGCGGACCATGGTAATTTCGTAAGGATGTGGAAAACAAGGAACTTAAAGCACTCTACTCGCTCCACTACAGCCCTGTCGATGTGAATGGGGGTGTGCTCAGCCCTCCGTTTCCGCCCCATGGCCTTCTAAATGTTAACCTGTTTAAGGGCCTTACTCACATCGGCTAAGAAGAGTGAGATCACATAATCGTCCCGAACAGCTAGTACTCATGCATGGTTCAGTGTTGCTTGCCTCAAAGCGAGCATAGAAGGCATTTAGGTCGTCTGGTAGGCTCTCGTCACTGGGCAGCTCGCGGCTGTATTTCCCTTTGTAATAAATGATAGTTGGCAAGCCCTGCCACATCCAATGAGCATCAGAGCTGGCATAGTAGGATTCGATCTTAGTCCTGTACTGACACTTTGTCTGTTTGATGGCTCGTCGGAGGTCGGAGCGGGATTTCTTATAAACGACCGGATTAGTGTCTCGCTCCCTGAAAGTGGCAGCTCTAGCCTTTAGCTCAGTGTGGATGTTGCTTGTAATCCATGTCTTCTGGTTGGGATATGCATGTACGGCTACTATTAGGACGACGTCGTCCATGCACTTATTAATGAAGCCGGTGACTGATGTGGTAAACTCCTCAATGAATCCCGGAACATATTCCAGTCTGTGCTAGCGAAACAGTACTGTAGTTTAGCATCCGCTTCATCGGACCACTTCCGTGTTACTGGTACTTCCTGTTTGAGGTTTTGCTTATATAATGAATTTTAATGTTTGTGCTTGTCTTATAACTAATTTCTGTGTTTTATTCATGTGCTGTTCTAATAACCAATTTCTGTGTTCAAACAAGTGGCTGTCTGAACAAATCCTTACTATCAGTAGCTGCAATTTTGCAGTACGCCCAGACCTTGTTTTGAGAAACAAAAGATATCTCAGTTTCAAGGTCTAGGCTTAGAGAGAAGAAGCCGCATGAGGTACTGGTCTGTCACATGTTATGAGCCAGTATTGGTCAGCCTCATGGATGAAAGAAAACAGTAATGATGAATTAATTATGCTAAATCATGCAAATATTACTTGTCTCTGTATAGTCGTATATAAGACAACTCCTGGGACTACCCAGGAAGAGCTTCTGATTGACATGTACTATGGTGCATTGAGTTGGTTGGAACCCCTCCAGCACGCTGAGAAAATAAACCATGCTTTATTTAAGTGTGGAAGGACCACCAGGGGGCAGGCTGGTTCCACGGATAGTAGCACTACATGTGAGTCAAGGTGATCAGAGGCAGTTAAGCACAGCTGACGGTACTAATCACCTATTTTCTTCCCCATACAAGAGAGAGGAGGGAACTGGCACGGGGAGACTGGCTGGAAAAAAGAGTGATTGATTCTCCAAAGGGGAGGATTTACCTGACGATTTGGAGAGGAAGAGGACAAACTACCTCTTGGGAATGGCAACCATGGATCCGCACCACCACCTGAAAGGAGCTCTCATCGAACTGATAGTTAAGGCGCTGACACACCCGTGATTTATGTTTATAGTTAAAAGTTACTCACCTTGTGTTACTTATTCCTGCAAAGAAGATGATTTGTGTTATCCTTGTGAGATCATCCTTGATTGTGTGGGAGTGTTTGTTTTAAGAGAAAATACCTCAAAAGAGAACTTTGTTCAATGTAAGAACCTGCTCTCGACTCATTTATTCCACCTTTCCGTTTTGGAGCAACCTAAAAAGACTTTGTCTACTCACATAAGATGGACTTCGAGTGTCCCTGTGTAAGAATTTCCACGATACTTATAAGCAGGAATTAGGAGGATAGAGTTATGGTCAGATTTTCCAAAGCGAGGATGAGGGACAGCCTTAGTGCTGTTAACTGGTCTGGTGCCACCCTACTAGCTATGAACTGTTCGTGCTGTCTGGTGCCAACCTGCTAGCTGGGAACTGTTAGTGCTGTTTGAGGTGGGGCCGTTGGAGTGTTAGATACAGTGGGTCATACATCCTCTTTGGGTTCTGATGCCATTCCTCTCCATGTTTAGAAGATGTATTTCATTGTGAAAACAGTCAGTCATATTTCATAGTTTACAGATTGTTTTTGAGTGGATTTTTCCTTTTATATAGAGCAACCACTATATACAATCTTATGTTATTTTTTTTCAGGAGTGCAAAGTGTCACTTGCCACATCATTATAATGTGTTTTGCTTCATATGATGCGTTTTGCTTCACATGATGCGTTTTGCTTCAACTTGATTGGAGTCCACCTGAGGTAAATTCAATTGATTGGACATCATTTGGAAAGGCACACACATGTCTATATAAGGTCTATCAGTTTACAGTGCATGTCAGAGCAAAAACCAAGCCATGAGGTCGAAGCAATTGTCCGTAGACAGAATTGTGTCGAGGCACAGAGAAGAGTACCAAAACATTTCTGCAGCATTGAAGGTCCCCATTCTTAAATGGAAGAAGTTTGGAAACACCAAGACTCTTCCTAGAGCTGGTCGCCCGGCCAAACTGAGCAATTGGGGGAAAAGGGCCATAGTCAGGGAGGTGGCCAAGAACCCATTGATCACTCTGACAGAGCTCCAGAGTTCCTCTGTGGAGATCAGAAATACTTCCAGAAGAACAACCATCTCTGTAGCTCTCCACCAATCAGGCCTTTATGGTAGAGTGGCCTGACAAAAGCCACTCTTCAGTAAAAGGCACATTACAGCCCGCTGGAGTTTACCAAAAGGCACCTAAAGACTCTCAGACCATGAGAAACAATATTCTCTGGTTAGTATATAATGGCGCCTGCTAGCAACACTGAAGCATGCATAAGAGCACCAGCTGTTCTGGACAACTGTGTGATCACGCTCTCTGTAGCCGATGTGAGCAAGACCTTTAAACAGGCCAACATTCACAAATCTGCGCGGTCAGATGGATTACAAGGACGTGTACTCGAGGCATGCGCAGACCAACTGGCAAGTGTCTTCATTGACATTTTGAACCTCTCCTTTACCGAGTCCGTAATACTTACGTGTTTCAAACAGATCACCATAGTCTTTGTGCCCAAGAAAGTGAAGGTAACCTGCCTAAATGATTACCTCCCCATATCACTCATGTCGGTAGCCATGAAGTGATTTGAAAGGCTGGTCATGGCTCACATCAACACCATCATGCCGGAAACCCTAGACCGACTCCAATTCGCATACGCCCCAGATGAAGCAATCTCAATCACACTCCACACTGCCCTTTCTCACCTGGACAAAAGGAACACCTATGGGATAAATCTGTTCATAGACTACAGCTCAGCATTCAACACCATAGTGCCCACAAAGCTCATCAGTAAGCTAATGACCCTGGGACTAAACACCTCCCTCTGCAACTGGATCCAGGACTTCCCGACGGGCCACACCAAGGTGGTAAGGGTAGGCAACAACACATCTGCCCCACTGATTCTCAACACTGGGCCCCTCACGAGTGGGTGCTTAGTCCCCTCCTGTACACCCTGTTCACCCATGACTGCTTGGACAAGCACGACTCCCACACCATCATTACGTTTGCTGACAACACAACAGTGGTAGATCCGATCACCGACAACGATGAGACATCCTATAGGGAGGAGGTCAGAGACCTGGCAGAGTGGTGCCAAGACAACAACAACAACAATGTGAGCAAGACATACAGTGGGGCAAAAAAAGTATTTAGTCAGCCACCAATTTTGCAAGTTTTCCCACTTAAAAAGATGAGAGAGGCCTGTAATTTTCATCATAGGTACTTCAACTATGACAGACAAATGAGAAAGAAAATCCAGAAAATCACATTTGTAGGATTTTTTATGAATTTATTTGCAAATTATGGTGGAAAATAAGTATTTGGTCACCTACAAACAAGCAAGATTTCTGGAATTATTAGGAAATGGAAGACATACAAGACCACTGATAATCTCCCTCGATCTGGGGCTCCACGCAAGATCTCACCCTGTGGGGTCAAAATGATCACAAGAACGGTGAGCAAAAATCCCAAAACCACACGGGGGGACTTAGTGAATGACCTGCAGAGAGCTGGGACCAAAGTAACAAATCCTACCATCAGTAACACACTACGCCGCCAGGGACTCAAATCCTGCAGTGCCAGACGTGTCCCCCTGCTTAAGCCAGTACATGTCCAGGCCCGTCTGAAGTTTGCTAGAGAGCATTTGGATGATCCTGAAGAAGATTGGGAGAATGTCATATGGTCAGATGAAACCAAAATATAACTTTTTGGTAAAAACTGAACTCGTCGTGTTTGGAGGACAAAGAATGTTGAGTTGCATCCAAAGAACACCATACCTACTGTGAAACATGGGGGTGGAAACATCATGCTTGGGGGCTGTTTTTCTGCAAAGGGACCAGGACGACTGATCCGTGTAAAGGAACGAATGAATGGGGCCATATATTGTGAGATTTTGAGTGAAAACCTCCTTCCATCAGCAAGGACATGGAAGATGAAACGTGGCTGGGTCTTTCAGCATGACAATGATCCCAAACACACCGCCCGGGCAACGAAGGAGTGGCTTTGTAAGAAGCATTTCAAGGTCCTGGAGTGGCCTAGCCAGTCTCCAGATCACAACCCCATAGAAAATCTTTGGAGGGAGTTCAAAGTCCGTGTTGCCAGGCAACAGCCCCAAAACATCACTGCTCTAGAGGAGATCTGCATGGAGGAATGGGCCAAAATACCAGCAATAGTGTGTGAAAACCCTGTGAAGACTTACAGAAAACGTTTGACCTCTGTCATTGCCAACAAAGGGTATATAACAAAGTATTGAGAAACTTTTGTTATTGACCAAATACTTATTTTCCACCATAATTTGCAAATAAATTAATTAAAAATCCTACATGGTGATTTTCTGGATTTTTTTTCCTAATTCTGTCTGTCATAGTTGAAGTGTACCTATGATGAAAATTACAGGCCTCTCTCATCTTTTTAAGTGGGAGAACTTGCACAATTGGTGGCTGACTAAATACTTTTTTGCCCCACTGTATATGTAGGCAATCACGCACCATAACACTCATAGAGGCTTTTGCTGTCTTAAATGATGGCTGTCAAAACTGACTTGACTGGTCAAAGACTTACACAGTATTTGTAGTTGATACATCTGCCACATTGACCTGTCCATTTTCAGTGCCAATGAGGCAAACTAAACACGTGTTATCTGGGATTCACTCCTAGGTGTCGAATGTATGTCAAGCAATCAGTTCTCTGACATTGATTTTTTTCTCTGATTTCATCATGTGAAAACACCCATGTGACATGCCCAATAGTAGCAATCTGCAGCAGTTCAAACCAATTAAGGAAGTGAAGACCGGCAATGTGATTGATCTCTATTAAACAAAGTACACAAACAGGACCATCATGCCCTGATTAGAACACGAATAACAGAGATTTAATTACATCAGCAAATATGAATGACAATAAATAGTATCTATCAAGACGGGCAAAAGGGGTCAGTCTGAATGTGAAGCGGGCGGTTGACATCACTGGCGTAGGTTCTGTGAAGGGGTCAATAACGTCCAGGGCTACATAAGGCGACCACACAGAGGGACCCTACATTCTCTCTGAGGTGACGGTCACTCTTCTGCTTCATGCCACTCCAGACCAAGGTCAGTACTTTCCTTGTTCCTCTCTATTAGATCTGAGGAGCAATTGAAGGGGCTTCTAAGGCTGCATTTAGAAAGGCAGCCCAGTTCTGATATTATTTCCACTAATTTGTCTTTTGAAAAATCACAAGTCTTTTTCAGAGCTGATGTGGTTGGTCAAGAAAGACCAATTAGTGGAAAACATATAGTATTTGGGCTGCCTGTCTAAACACAACCTAAGTGGTTGAGTCGCTGCTACTGCTAGGATTGTTAGTATATCACTGTTGTGTTTGTGCTCAGATCTGGGAAAATGTATCATGTACAGTATGATTATTTAAAATATATTTTTTGGGTGGTCAGATTATGTGACTTGAAGACTAGACCTACTGTAGAACATTTGTCTTGTTAGTTCCAAACTATTGAAGTATTTTTCCAGGGTAACATCATGGCCTTTCTCATCAGTATGGGACAGATGCTACTGCTCACAACCATTCTCTTCCACCATACAGCATCCCTTCCTCTGTGGGAGAGGTAAGATTTTCTTGTCCACTCATTTATAGCTCACCTTGCCTGATCTGGATTTCAATACCTTTGGTCCCCTGCAAATACGTAATTTCATACATGTGTATATGTGCAGCCAGTGTTACTAGCTGGTGTGTGTTATTCCACAACTTAATATCATGTCATTACCACAGTAACCAGGGGGATCTGGAGGGGATCATCAGGAGTGAGATCAGTCATTTAAACACCCAGTCCCTGTTCGCCAGGAACTATGTGGATGCCCTAGTCGAGGCAAGACTGAGGTAGGTTACACATCCATGCTCCTCTTAAAAAACTATTTCTCTCACTATAAGGGGCTTCATGTGTGACATATACAGTGCCTTGCAAAAGTATTCATCCCCCTGTGTGTTTTTCCTATTGTTGTTGCATTACAACCTGTAATTTAAATAGATTTTTATTTGGATTTCATGTAATGGACATACACAAAATATCCCAAATTGGTGAAGTGAAATGCAAAACATTACTTCTTTCAAAAAATGTTAAAAAATAAACAACTGAAAAGTGGTGTGTGCACATGTATTCAGTATTTCGCTATAAAGCCCCTAAATAAGATCTGGTGCAACCAATTACCTTCAGAAGTCACATAATTAGTTAAATATAGTCCACCTATGTGCAATCTAAGTGTCTCATGATCTGTCACATGATCTCAGTATATATACACCTGTTCTGAAAGGCCCAAGAGTCTTCAACACCACTAAGCAAGGGGCACCACCAAGCAAGCGGTACCATGAAGACCAAGGAGCTCTCCAAACAGGTCAGGGACAAAGTTGTGGAGAAGTACAGATCAGGGTTGGGTTATAAAAAAAATATCCAAAACTTTGAACATCCCACGGAGCACCATTAAATCCATTATTAAAAAATGTAAAAAACATCACAACAAACCTGCCAAGAGAGGGCCACCCACCAAAACTCACAGACCAGGCAAGGGGGGCATTAAATAGAGAGGCACCAAAGACACCAAAGATAACCCTGAAGGAGCTGCAAAGCTCCATACCGGAGATTGGAGTACCTGTCCATAGGACCACTTTAAGCCGTAAACTCAACAGAGCTGGGCTTTATGGAAGAGTGGCCAGAAAAAAGCCATTGCTTAAAGAAAACAATGAGCAAACACGTTTGGTGTTAGCCAAAGGGCATGTGGGAGACTCCCCAAACATATGGAAGAAGGAACTCTGGTCAGATGAGACAAAAATGTTGCTTTTTGGCCATCAAGGAAAACACTATGTCTGGTGCAAACCCAACACCTCTCATCACCCTGAGAACACCATGTTTTTCATCGGCAGGGACTGGGAAACTGGTCAGAATTTAAGGAATGATGGATGGCGCTAAATACAGAGAAATTCTTGAGGGAAACCTGTTTGTCTTCCAGAGATTTGAGACCACTTTCCAGCAGGACAATGACACTAAGCATACTGCTAAAGCAACACTCAAGGGGTTTAAGGGGAAACATTTAAATATCCTGGAATGGCCTAGTCAAAGCCCAGACCACAATCCAATTGAGAATCTGTGGTATAACTTAAAGATTGCTGTAAACCAGCGGAACCCATCCAACTTGAAGGAGCTAGAGCAGTTTTACCTTGAAAAATGGGTGAAAATCCCAGTGGCTAGATGTTCCAAGCTTATAGAGATATACCCCAAGAGACTTGCAGCTGTAATTGCTGCAAAAGGTGGCTCTACAAAGTATTGACTTAGGGGGTGAATAGTTATGTTTTTTTTGTCATATTTCTTGTTTGTTTCACAATAAATCATATTTTGTATCTTCAAAGTGGTAGGCATGTTGTGTAAATCAAATGATACAAACCCCCCCAAAAATCTATTTTAATTCCAGGTTGTAAGGCAACAAAATAGGAAAAATGTCAAGGGGGTGAATACTTTTACAAGCCACTGTATCTGCATTGGTTAAATATTCTAATGAGACCATATCGGCATGATAAGCACTAGTACTAATGTTTCTACCACTTCATTGATCTGCCTACTATTCCAGTCAATCTAGAAGATCAGGCCCACAGACGAGACAGTTGGGGGACATTGAGTTCTCCAACCGATACGCTGAGTACCTGAGGTCCAAAGCAAAGCACAGCTCAATCTGCGCCTTCCTCCAACGCATGCAGAGTGTTAAGAAAAGGTAATGTCACTCATAGAAATATAATTACTATCACGTAACGTTGACTTGAATGTGGATGTCTGTTTTATACAGCTCTATTTTTTTATGACAACACCAGTGTCAAATCTCTCTCTGTCTCTCTCTCTCTCTCTCTCTCTCATTTTTCCCTTTCTCTCGCTTGCTTTCTCATTTCTATTTCTCTCTTTTTCTTTCTTTCTTTCTTCCTTTCTCTCTCTCTCTCATTAACAGAGTAAACAAACATATTAATTTCCATATGTGTTGGTGTTTCCTGCTGTACGTGTCAAAACACATAATAATTTCATATACTGTATCAATGTATCACTGCATGCTTGTCCACAGTGGGTTAGGAGCAGATGCAGAGGTCAACCTGCTGTTAAAGCAGTACATGTGTCCCAATGTCTACCACTGGGCAGACTGAGTTATAACTGAGTTGTAACTGGAGGACAACAGGGATGGAAATGCGGGAAGCGACTGGCGTCTCTCCAACTGGACTACCATGGAAGACTGACTACCTAATGTTACAGTAGTAAACAATGGATTGTTTAGACATTTTAAGATACTATTCTATTAGATGTGATGTTTAATCAATCATGGAACTATATGCTATTTAGAGGTCTCAGGATGTAATAAATATATTTTGTGAGTATGAATTAGGCTAATCTGTAGTTATTTATAAGTTGTCATAGTGTTTTAGATATCTAGTTTCCCACCTGTATCACCAGTGTCTGTACCACTTTACAATAGCACAGTAACTTTCATGATTAAGCATTAACAAACTATTTATCAATATATATTTATTTAAAAACATTTATAAACATTACAAGTAATGAGCATTTATAAAATCTTAAGTAATGGCTAGTTTATTAACGTTATTATAAAGTGTTACCCAAGTATCTGCAGTGGTGTAAAGTACTTAAGTAAAAATACTTTCAAGTACTACTTAAGTTGTTTTTTGGGGTATCTGTACTTTACATTACTATTCATTTACTTTTTACTCCATATATTTTCCCTGACACCCAAAAGTACAGAACAGAAAAGGGTACAATTCACACACTTATCAAGAGAACATCCCTGGTCATCCCTGCTGCCTCTGATCTGGCGGACTCGCTAAACACAAATGCTTTGTTGGCTATCCGTAAACAAAACTAACAAGAAAATTGTGCTGTCTGGTTTGCTTAATGTAAGGAATTTTAAGTTATTCATACTTTTATTTTTTACTTTTGATACTTTAGTATATTTTAGTGATTACATTTTCTTTTGATACTTAAGTGTATTTAAAACCAAATACTTTTAGACTTTTACTCAAGTTGTATTTCACTGGGTGACTTTCACTTTTACTTGAGTCATTTTCTATTAAGGTATCTTTACTTTTACTCAAATTTGAGAATTGAGTACTTTTTCCACCACTGAGTATCTGTAGACTGGGTGTGTAAAATTATACCTGATACTATATAAGGACTGTCATGGACTGATACCTGATACCAATAAAGACTGTCATGGACTAATACCTGATACTATATAAAGACTGTCATGGACTGATACCTGATACTATATAAAGACTGTCATGGACTAACCCCTTTTCTTTGCACATTGATCTGATAACAAGTTCCCTGTAGTTTATCTATCTACAGCTATCCCGAGTTTTAACCAAGTTTTAACCCATCCAGAGTTGTAACCAAGCCCGGCTTAGCTTTGATATTTGTCACTGACGACAACAGCACTCTGCATCATGGTGATGCAACACAACACTGGAACTCTTCCAAGTCAACAGCTAGCTTCCATTCTCCTCTGGGTACATTGACTCCAATACAAAACCTAGGAGGCTCATGGTTCTCACCCCCTTTCATAGACTTACACAGTAATTATGACAACTTCTAGAGGATGTCCTCCAACCTATCAGAGCTCTTGCAGCATGAACTGACATGTTGTCCATCCAATCAGAGGATCAGAGAATGAATCTAATACTGAAAGCAAAAGCTTCAGTTAGCTAGCACTGCAGTGCATAAAATGTGGTGAGTAGTTGACTAGAAGAGAGAGAAAGACAATTGTTGAAGAGTTTTGAACAAATTAATTTCTTCAAAAATTAAGGAGAAGCAAGAGAGAGAAGAGACATGCTTTTTAAAATAGTTTTCTTTCACTTATCTAGCAAATGCAGCTATCTAGTTTTGCCTACTCAAACACCTGGCTCAAACAGAGGGATGATATGTTAGCTAGCTGGCTATGATTATCCAACACAACACTGTAACTCTTCCAAGTACAGGGAAGCTTTTTACCTAGTATTGTGATAACGATGTAGGCTGTGTGTAGCAGTTATGATATGGTTTGGCATGGAAAGATTTTTCGGACCTGGTCACATACAGCTGATGTGTTGTGCATCCACAAGTGAAGGGAAAAGATAAGAGGAGGAGAGCACGTAGATGCAAGAAGGAATACAACGTAGCTGCTATGAACGTGAACTGTGTTTACGTATGATCAGGGGTGTATTTATTACGCCGATTCAATTGAAAAAGAAATGGAGATAAACATACTTGAATTTGTCCAATAGAAACTCTGGTTTGCAACTGTTGGACTAATTATTACACCCTAGATCAGCTAGATGCAGACAAGAGTGAGCAAGGCAGGATTGAATGTGTCACTGTCTGACCATGTGTTACTGTCCATCACCTGAAATGTATCTCTCGAGCTGTGTGCACCTACTGTGTTAACTTTCATTTATAGGCTGTAGCAACCTCATGATGGGTATTGGGAAAATTTGAGTATCATGTAGTAGCCTAAACCTGACGCTGTTACATTGAAACAGGCGAATGGAATATTAATGACATCCAAAATGCTGTAATAGAAAAAAGGCCCTGCTCTTGAGAAGAAAACAAATGGTCCTTCCTCATCTTAAACAGCACCGACCACCGCTGGTATAGGCATACTGGGTTTCCTTTTGCCACTATCTGGTCAGTCAGCCCACACACCTGGCCTACATAACTACATAAAAGTACAGAAAAACAAATCATGAAAATCATCATAGTATGACAGTGGCACTTGGTGGGTGGAGTTGAATAGTCTTGTGCTGTAGTCACAGATGAAACTAGGTTATATCCTATAGTATACGCCCTTGTGTTCCACCCATTCAAAGGTCCTCCAGCATCTCTCATCGAAACGATGAAACAATATTCTCCTAATCATTTCCTTATTAATGTCATGCCCTGATATGTTTCACCTGTCCTTGTGCTTGCCTCCACCCCCCTCCAGGTGTTGCAGTTCTTCCCTACTTATCCCCTGGGTATTTATACCTGTGTTTTCAGTCAGTCTGTGCCAGTTCGTCTTGTTTGTTCAAGTCAACCAGCGGTTTTCTCAGCTCCTGGTTTTCCCCAGTCTCTATTTTTCCTCGTCCTCCTGGTTTTGACCTTTGCCTGTCCTGACTCTGAGCCCGCCTGCTTGACCACTCTGCCTGACCCTGGGCCTGCCGTCCTGTACCTTTTCCGCTACTCTGGATTATCGACCCCTGCCTGCCTTCACCTGTCGTTTGCCTGACCCTGTTGAAACCTGATAATTAATCTGATGTCGTTTTGAATTCGGCCTTACGGTGTTTGGCCAAAGTCTTAAATACATTTATGGATGTCATATGGATCTAATTCTCCCCAAATCATTAAAGTAGTGTCTGGAGTAGGTAACATTGATATTTGGATAGTCAGTAATATAGGCCTTTGTAACTCCTGATATTTGTTGTCCTCATGTGGATGGTTGTTGTACATTTACAGCATCCAGTCATGAAGTTTGTTGCTACTGACCAAAGGCCACCACACATTCCTGTTTTCATTGTCATTCAGACCCGGTGGACTAGTAGTTCCATAATAGAAAATATGACAAATATATCAAATCATTTTTATATGGGCTTAATCCTCCAAGTTTAGGGAGGTCATCATGATTTCTTCTTACAGCTTATTCACTATACTTTACAACAGTTGTGTTCTATTCTCTGGACACTATAGCTTATAGGACAAAAAGGTCCATCCCTTTCCTCCATGCTGCCCTCAAAACAGATAATGTGCAATTTCTCATATAATGATCAGACAAATAGATCTCATCTCAACCTCAAAAACAGATCCGCTTTCATGTAGGAGTGGCTCTTATTATTGTATGATTTCTCCACAACAGATGTGTATCTTTATGAAGGGGGAAAGTCCACCAGAGACATGCTCCTCTCCTCTGATCATAAAACAGCAGATAAGCCTTATAGTCACAAAGGTGGAGACTAAAGTCAGTCCTCTCTCCTCAGGCCATATAATCACTGCTTTATGCGGACAAGTACAAGTCGGTACAAAAGCCCTGCTATTCCTACTTTATTTCATTAGGATCGATCGGACAATTGAACAGGGCAATGGAGAAGAAATATCCACACTTTACTTTAAGGACCTTGTTGAGCTTTCTGCTTGTGTTTTTGCTTCACAGATCAACTGAAGCGCAACAGAGTAAGTATTTCTAAACTGAAATTATTATTGGACATTGACAGGGACACAGCTTCAGGGTCTGCAGCTTTTGATATATGTTTCAGATTGGTTGTCCAATGACTTTTTTACACTTTGAATTTGGAATTCTAATTCTGGAGTTGGAATTTGTCCCAAATAAAATATAGCATTTTCTCAGTCCTTTAATCACCAATGAAACTAAGGCTATATATGTATTACCTTTATTTTCTTGTTGTTTAATTACACAAACCGTAAGGCTATCCACTTGGCACAAACCGTAAAGCTATCCACTTGGCACAAACCGTAAAGCTATCCACTTGGCACAAACTGGTTGTTTCAACATCATTTTCCAGCTTATAGTGATGTGGAATCTACGTGGGAAATACATTGGATTTGAAAAAATCATTGTAAACTGTTGTTTTGAGGGTAAAATTTCAACCACAGGATTATGTCATCCCGGTAACGAATTTTCAACATAGACAAACCTTGTATAAAATATGTTGAATTTGTACATTTGAAACAACATCTGATCTTCAATGTAATATCCACTGTAGTTGATATTACACTGACTACAACCAAAGTGGTATCATGAGAATGATTGTTGAGAAATCTTAACTTAATAGATTCACTGTTGCTATCAAAGTCATTCCAAAGGCTAGACTCAACAGAGGGACCGAGCTCCCTGCCATCCAGGACCTCTATACCAGGTGGTGTCAGAGGAAGGCCCAAGAAATGGTCAATTATAGTGGATTTATCGGTGGTGACAGTGTTTCCTAGCCTCAGTGCAGTGGGCCGCTGGGAGGAGGTGCTCTTATTCTCCATGGACTTTACAGTGTGCCAGAACTTTTTTGAGTTTGTGCTACAGGATGCAGATTTCTGCTTGAAAAAGTTAGCCTTAGCTTTCCTAACTGCCTGTGTATATTTGTTCCTAACTTCCCTGAAAAGTTGCATATCACGGGGGCTATTAGATGCTAATGCTTATTTAACATGGTGAGGAAGGCACTTTTTAGGAATAAACGGGCATCCTCTACTGACAGGATGAGGTCAATATCCTTCCAGGATACCCGGGCCAGGTCAAAGTGTTTTAGGGAGCGTTTGACAGTGTTGAGGGGTGGTTGTTTGACCGCAGACCCATTACGGATGCAGGCAATGAGGCAGTGATCGCTGAGATCTTAGTTGAAAACAGCAGAGGTGTATTTGGTGGGCGAGTTGGTTATTATGATATCTATGAGGGTGCCTGTGTTTACGGATTTGCGGTTGTACCTGGTGGGTTCATTGATAATTTGTGTGAGATTGAGGACATCAAGCTTAGATTGTAAGATGGCCGGGGTGTTAAGCATGTCACAGTTTAGGTCACCTAGCAGCACAAGCTCTGAAGATAGATGGCGGGAAATCAATTCATATATGGTGTCTAGGGCACAGCTGGGGGCAGAGGGTGGTCTATAGCAAGCGGCAACGGTGAGAGACTTGTTTCTGGAAAGATGGATTTTTAAAAGTAGAAGTTTGAATTGTTTGGGCACATACCTGGATAGTAAGACAGAACTCTGCAGGCTTTCTCGGCAGTAGATTGCAATACCGCCCCCTTTGGCAGTTCTATCTTGTCTGAAAATGTTTTAGTTAGGGATGGAGATTTCACGGTTTTTGGTGGACTTCCTAAGCCAGGATTCAGACACGGCTAGGACATCTGGGTTGGCAGAGTGTGCTAATGCAGTGAATAAAACAAACTTAGGGAGGAAGCTTCTAATGTTAACATGCATGAAACCAAGGCTTTTACGGTTACAGAAGTCAACAAATGAGTAGGAGTGGAGCTAGGCACTGCAAGGCCTGGATTAACCTCTACATCACCAGAGGAACAGAGGAGGAGTAGGATGAGGGTATGGCTAAAGACTATCAGGACTGGTCGTCTAGTGCGTTCAGAGCAGAGAGTAAAAGGAGCAGGTTTCTGGGCGTGAGAGAGTAGATTCAAGGCATAATGTACAGACAGAGGTATGGTAGGATGTGAGTACATTGGAGGTAAACCTAGGCATTGAGTAATGATGCGAGAGATATTGTCTCTAGAGATGTTTAAACCAGGTGATGGCACCGCAAATGTGGGAGGTGGAACTAAATGGTAGGTTAAGGCATATTGAGCAGGGCTAGAGGCTCTACAGTGAAATAAAGCAATAATCATTAACCAGGACAGTAATGGACAAGGCATATTGATATTAGGGAAAGGCATGCATAGCTGGGTGATCAATAGGGGTCCAGTGAGTGGTTGGGCTGGCTAGAGACACGCCGATTCAGACAGGTAGCAGGCCGGGGCTAGCAAGCTAGCAGAAGGACCTTAGAGGGACGTCTTGACGGGGAAAGTCTTTTATAGCCTCCACGTGCAGTGACGTCGATAGACCAATCGTGATGAATTAGTAGGGTTCCGAGTAGCAGAGGGGTCCAAGTCCAATTGGCAAAATAGGTATAATGGCCCAAGAAATTGGCCGATGGATCTATACAGCCAACAGTCCAATATGCTCTAGACAGCCAGAGGGCCATGGCTAGTGGATGGGCATTCAGGGGACGTCGCGATGTAGAGGCCAGATGAGTACCCCCTCGAGCATATTACGTCATAGTCCAGTCGTGAAGGATCGGCAGGGTTCCGTGCCCCGTACCGGCAGTAGAAGGTGTCCGGGTATTGTGGCCCACTAGTGGCTGATGGGCCTCTTTAGCTAGCCGGGAGAAAGGGCCTAGCATGGGCTAGCTCCAGGCTAATTGGTTCTTGTTCCGGGACCAACGTTAGCCAGTAGTCACTCAGATAGCAGCTAGCAGCGATGATCCAGGTGAAAATGTTCAGAGCTTGCGGTAGGATTCCGGGGATGTGGAGAGAAAATAGGTCCGGTATGCTCTGGTTTGAGTCACGTTGTACAAACTGGCGAGAGCTTTCCGAGCTAAAGGTTAGCTGATGACCGCTAGCAGTGGTTAGCTGACTAGTAGCTAGTGAGCTGGCTAGCTTCTGTTGGGGGATTTCGGATTCGAGGTGAATAATAGACGGGAGAGGCGGGAGACTCCGGCAGCAGCGCCGGACAGGCGGGAGACTCCGGTAGCAGCGCCGGACAGGCTGGAGACTCCGGCAGCACTGGGCAGACGGGAAGCTCCAGCAACGCTGGAGAGGAAGGCTCTGGCAGCGCTGGAGAGGCGGGAGACTCCGACAGCGCTGGAGAGGAGGAAGGCCCCGGCAGCGCTGGACAGGCGGGATGCACTGTAGGCCTGATGCGTGGTGCTGGCACTGGTGGTACTGGGCCGAGGACACGCACAGGAAGCCTGGTGCGGGGAGCTGCCACCGGAGGGCTGGTGTGTGGAGGTGGCACTGGATGGACCGGACCGTGAAGGCGTACTGGAGATCTTGAGAGCAGGGCTGGCACCAACCGCCCTGGCTGGATCTTCACCCTAGCCCGGCAGATGTGGGAAGCTGGGATGTAGCGCACCGGGCTAAGCACGCGTACTGGGGACACCGTGCGAACCATCGCATAACACGGTGCCTGACCAGTACCACGCCCGCCACGGTTAGCACTGCTAGGAGCACTGTAGTGCTGAGATGGCACAGGATGTGCAAGGCTAGGGAGATGCACAGGAGGCCTGGTGCGTGAGGCTGGCACAGTCTTCACCAGACCCTTAGCACGCACCTCAGGATGAGTATGGAGAGCTGACCCAGGTGCCATTAAATCCCTGACACGCTCCGTCGGGCGAATGTCGTGCCTCATGCACCAAACCAGCAACTCCCTCAGATCTCTCTCCTCCAATTTCCCCATTAACTCCTTCACAGTCTCTGCTTCGCTCACCTCCAACACCAGCTCTGGTTCTGAGCTCCTCCTTGGCTCCTCACGATAAACGGGGGGAGTTGGCTCAGGTCTGACTCCTGACTCTGCCACACTCCCCCTGTGCCCCCCCCCCAAGAAGTGTTTGGGGCTGACTCTCGGGCCTCCGTCCGCACCGCCGTGCTTGCTTCGCAACCTCATTCTCCTGTAACCTTCCGCGCACTGCTCCATCGAATCCCAGGCGGGCTCCGGCACTCTCCCTGGGTCGACCGCCCACCTGTCTATTTCCTCCCAAGTAGTATAGTCCATATTGCCGTCCAAACCGTCCTCCCATGTCCATTCCTCTTTTCGCTGCTGTTGCCCGTTACCACGCCGCTTGGTCCTGTTGTGGTGGGTGATTCTGTAACGGTTTTCTTTAGGTGAAGGAGAAGCGGACCAAAATACAGCGTGGTTTCTTTGATTCATGTTTAATAACAAAAGATAAACACGAACACTACAAAAATAATAAACGCGGAAAACCAAAAAACAGCCCTATCTGGTGCAAAACACAGAGACAGGAACAATCACCCACAAACACACAGTGAAACCCAGGCTACCTAAATATGGTTCCCAATCAGAGACAATGACTAACACCTGCCTCTGATTGAGAACCATATCAGGCCAGACATAGAAATAGACAAACAATACATCCAACATAGAATGCCCACTCAGATCACACCCTGACCAACCAAAACATAGAAACATACAAAGCAAACTATGGTCAGGGTGTGACAAAGACGAGGACAAAAGATGTCTGACTGCTACGCCATCTTGGATTCAGGATTTTTGCAATACATTAAATAGCCTTTTAACTTTTCTACAGGTTAACAAATTATATGTTGGATTCATGTCTCCATCTCAACCGTAATATAAGTTAAATACATAAAATAATAGGATTAAGCTAGTGGCCCAGATCTAACTATCCAAGCAGTAGATAAATCTCCTTTAAATGTTGATTTTTGGTTGCGTTGTCAACCAAACACAATTCAATATTACTTTTGTTAGGCAGTAAATAGCCTAATGTTAAGGATATCTTGAAAACAAATGTAACAATATTTATTCAACCTTACAATGAGTAACACATCCATGGCCACATGTTGAGGTTACCCTAATGTAAGTATAAATGTCTTCCTATGTAATCATAGAAAGCATGCTTGTTCAGGGTCGCAGGTCTGTGGAAATCTTCACAATTGCTGTAATAATCTGCACAGAATCTCAAACAGCATTGATCACTTACAGTATGTTCTTTAATGTAACACATGAAGTTGTTTAATGAATACAAAGATCTGACCTTGTATTACCATTTGAACTTTGTTGTGCTTTTAAATGGTTGAAAGTGCTGTGATAACACATTGAGAAGTCAACAAACTTCTGACTGTCTTTTTGAGTTGGTGAAAATAGGTTGGAATCTCATTCATCAACGTACAGTATCTTCCAAATGACCCAATTCTCCATGTTTAAATGACGTGGTGTTCCCAGTGGGATAATATCCATAGAGTTCAAACACATTTTGCTTGAATGATACTTTCATTGAAAACAGACAATTATTTTACTTTATGTTACATAATTTGGGTACTGTTCAGTTATTGTTATACTACTGTTATATTATTGTCTTTTCTCTCTTCCATCGCAGTATGCTCCATACCTGGGGCAACGCCTCCCACTATTAGAGAGAACAACGCTGTTGGTGCTGTTGTGACCACAATCACCACAGAAGAAGGGGTGACCATAATTATTGCCAGTAATCCTGCAGACTCTTTTGGTCTGAATGGCAATGATCTTACAGCGGTAAAAGTTTTGGACTATGAGGTATGTTATCACTTTTTTAGCATGAATAGGTTTTCATCTTGGATCTAGATTAAGCTACGAAAGGCACATGTGTTGTTGGGTACACTTAATTCCCTTGGCTCTGCTGGTGCCTTTTCCACAGTAATTAGCCCCTTTCTTGCAGTTGATTATGAATATAGTCAATTGTATAATGCAGATGAGAAGTTGGTGTAATTTTGTTTATTTCACAGACTAAAACGTCTTTCACCATTGACCTTCTTTGTACAAAAGGTGACCAATTTGTAAGTGCACTTTCTTCTACTTTTAAAGATCGATATGTTGTGGGAGTGGCTACCCTATGGGCAAGCTGGACCAATAAATACATTATATAGAAAAGAAATTACAATAAAAAGTAATGTCCATAATACATTGATTGACATTATAATAAAAATCATTTGGATTTGAGATTCATTCAGTCATAACTGGGGGTTATTATTAGATTTATAACATATGGCATGCAATATTAAACTTAAGTTAAACCTAATTTTACTTATATACCTCTATGGAGTCAGTAATTCAAATGTGATCTTCATTCCAGCTCACTCTAATAGTAGTGGTACTTATTGAGAATGTGAATGACAACCCGCCAGTATTTGCAGAAAGCCAGTACACTCTCAATGTCGATGAGGTGAGTGCATATTTCTTTCTCGGTTAGTGTACTTCATTATCAGTCATAGGGAAGTTAGATCACGTTTTTAGCTAGTCAGTCAAACAGTTAAGATAAATAGTTAAGCAGATAAACAGTTAAGCAGATAAACAGTTTAGCAGTTGGTATACTAGCCATGAGTACTTTACCATATTTCTAGAATCCTGTTAAGGTTTCATGGTAGAATGTCTGATTCCATTTACTCTATTCTATATATAAAACATATTTAAAAAACTACTCGTGACAGAAATAAACACTGTATGTGTTATTTTCTTTGGACCAGTTGTCACCTGTAGGCAAAAGTGTCGGTGCAATTGTAGCAACAGATGCAGATAAGGATCGACTCTATTACAGCCTAGTGCCAGATACAGTAAGTCCCCATCCTCATCCTGTCTAAATATGAGAGCGAATACTAAAAGAAAATGCTCCTCCCAGCCATACATAACTTATCGAAAAATAAAATAATGTCCTTTTAAATTCTCACAGGAGGGTTTTAGACTGCAAGAAAACAGCCCAAATATACTAGTGCAACATGTTCTTGACTATGACGCAGCGACAAGTGTGACACTTATATTATCTGCTCAGGTGAGTGCTTGTTCTGTTTTTATAGTTCTTGTAATGAAAGTGATTGATTGTTTGGGGCCGTGGAATAATAAACTGTATTGGTTGAAACCATCATCTATTTGACGGCATCCAAGCTTTAGATCTTCACCGAGTCCTTTTGTTGTGTTTTTTTTTAGGATACCCCCACATCCACACCACCTTCATTCACTGCCACAGCCACTATCCATGTCAACATCATGGACATTGACAACCGTCCACCATGGTTTCAGCCCTGCACAGAAACCATAGTTGACATGTCCAAAATCTGCCTCAGCTCTGGATATACAGGAACAGTCAACTTAACAGAGCAAGTGGTGCGTCCACCATCCTCTCCCCTCAAAAACAACAACGTTGTTATAATCTTATAATACATCTGACTAATATTCACAATCTACTCAGTAAAGCTAGCCATCATTATGTGTTTAGCTTAGCCCATGACATTATTGGATTGAAATAGTAGTGACAGTAGCCACAGTAAGTAATGCAAAGTCTCATTTACGTCCCAGGTTGGTGCATTGCCATTGCTGCCAGGTCCGGTGCATGCCATTGATGGTGACAAAGGCTTAAATGTGGCTATAATGTACAGATTTCCAACCGGTAAGCATCATGAATATTCAACATTTTACATGTAAATACTCTCAGAAATATCACGATCATTGATACTGACAGACTCGGCTATAATTCACAGAGCAACTATCTCACCTATAGGCCTGGCCAACAACACATTTCTTCTCCAATGAATATACCTCTACTAACAGGGCTCTCACGTTTCTTTTTTTCTCTTTTTAAGGGTCTGAATCTGACATTTTTCAGATCAATCAGAACACTGGGGACATCACCATGTCGAAGGCGGCAGATATAGCGGGCCCACTGACCTTAACAGTTTTGGTAATTCAAAGTTTCTCTGAATGAATCCATAATGTCCATATAGACCTCTACCAACCATATAGTTGATACACGCTTAGAAAAAAAGGTGCCATCTAGAATTGAAAAGGGTTTTTCGGTTGTCGCCATAGGAGAAGCTTTTGAAGAACTCCTTTTGGTTCCAGGTGGAACCCTGTTGGATTCCCTGTAGAACCCATTTCACAGAGGGTTCTACATGGAACCCAAAATAGTTCTACCTCAAACCAAAAAGGGTTCTCCTATGGGGACAGAAGCAGAACCCTTTTGGAACCCTTTTTCCTAAGAGTGTGTAGTTAATAACCTCTTATTGCAATTAATATAATTATGCAGTTGACATCACATGATTATGTTTTTGCGGCACAGATACAATCATTGATAGAAAATGTTAACGCGGTTTTTATGCTCAGGCTTTACAGACATCCAACGGCGACCAGTTTGCGACCACAACGGTCACTATCGTTGTTGTGAAAAAGAGTGTGAACCCGCCGCAGTTTGAGAAGATGGAGTATGAGGGCTTCATCTCTGCAGACGCGGGTGTAGACAGCATGGTTCTGGAGAGCAAAGCCTCCAACAGGCCACTCAAGGTCCAGGCCAAGGACACAGACTATGCTGATGTACGGTCTATTCCCTTGTGTCGGTAGCAGTGAAAACATATTGCACATGTAAAGTACAGATCTCAGACAAAAGGTTGCAATTAATGTGTGACTTCGATATTAATTGGAGATATTTTATTTTTTATAGAGACCTCAAGTATGCTACAGATGATATTGATATTGATCACACTAACTCGAAATATGATCTTTAGTTAGCATACATTTCCCATTTCAGGGACCTTATTTCATGGTACCCCTATCTAACATTATGGCTAACCAATCCTTCTCTACAGGGCATCAACCCTGATGTGAGATATGAGGTTCAGGGAAGCACTGAATTCTCCATTACCCCGCAAGGCTTCATCCTCATGACTAAAAACGTTATGCCAGGCACTGTTTCCATGAATGTGAGTGTGTTCTGTTCCCTTTAAGCCAAAACAACAACCTACAAATAAACTAGAGTAAAGTCAACTGAAGGTGTTTGAGTAAGACGTTAGAAAAAACTATCTTGTACTTAGACTTTCAATGTTTAACTTTTTGATTGTTTGCTCAGTTGCATGCCATCGACTCATCCAATGCAGAATCAACTACAGCATCTCTCACGGTGGAGGTCATGCCAGGTAAAACCCATTCATGTAGCTAATATACTTACATAGTTATAAATAACACTGGGTTGCCTATGACACTCCCTGCTCTCCATTAATTACACGCAAATCACTTGCTATTGCACGCCCTATGTCATTCTCCATGCTATGGAGGGACAGAGATGGGGAGGGGGTCCATGCTGAACAGCTGCTGACACTGCTCTCCTCCCAGGGATTACAACCATGGCCCCAACCACCACTGACATGGCCACCACTGACATGGCCACCACTGACATGGCCACCACTGACATGGCCACCACTGACATGGCCACCACTGACATGGCTACTGCCACCCATGCCGCCATTAACTCCACAACAGGTACCCACATGGAAAAATACTACAGTTTACTATAGAATATTATAGTATTTACTATAGAATTCTCTAGTAAACTGTAGTAAATGGTAGTATACTGTAGAATACTATACTCCACACTGTAATATCCCTCGATCATGTCTAGTACTTACTTTAGAATCTTGTAGTATACTGTAGAATACTATACTACACACTGTAGTATCCCCCTTGATTGTGTAGCGCTTACTTTATAATTTAGTAGTATATTGGAGAATACGATAGTAAATGCTACAGTATCCACATTTAAACACTGTAGTACTAAAGTGAAGTAAATAATGCAAAAACACTACAGTGTCTGCTAAAACACTATAGTTTTTAACTATAGTAATATTACAGCATTTCAATTGCATACACCCCACCCATTCCTATCCACCATATACCCAGTTTGTGCTACCCATGAGTGAGAAACCTACATGCCAAGTATAGACCACATATTGTGTTCCCTACAGGTTACACTAAAACACCTCTGTCCATCATGCTCCAGATGTCAGACTGATATAAACTCAACCTCACGTTCCACACAACATCAACATACCTCACTTATAAACACAACGTAACCCTGATTAACATGTGCCCTATCCCCAACCCTTACCCTAATCCGGGTTCGGATCCTCCCCCTCCCCTCCCACTTACTAAACATAACACTACTATTGGCATCTACAAACAGTTCTTTATACTTTTACCTTTCTAAACTTTGCTACTATTTTAACTCTTCTCCCACAAACTACTTTTAACTGATCTAGTTGGCACTCTTCTTTCCTTTATTAACAAAAATAAAGAAATATATAAAATATAAATACAATAGAAAATGTTTGAATTTAGATATTAATTCAAATGTTTTTTTTGCTAAATGATATGCATTCAGTGGTCAGTTTAGTAGGTACACCTCCCCGTTCATTAAAATGGTTCACTCCTACAGACAGCGAGTCACATGGCAGACAGGCATCGAGGCATTCAGTTACTGATTGAAAGTTAGAATGGGAAAAACGAGTGACCTAAGCGACTTTGAGCTTGGAATAATCGTCAGTGCCAAGCACGCCAGTTCCAGTATCTAAGAAACGGCCGGCCTCCTGGGCTTTTCACACACAACAGTGTCTAGGGTTACCGAAAATGGTGCGACAAACAAAAAACATCCAGTCAGCGGTAGTCCTGTGGGCGAAAAAACAGCTTGTTGATGAGAGGTCAAAGGAGAATGGCAAAAATTTTACAAGCTAACAGGCGGGTCACAAACTAGCAAATAATGTCTCAGTACAACAGGGGTGTGCAGAACGGCATCTCGGCAATGCACAACTCGTCGGTCCTTGTCACTGATGGGCTATTGCAGCAGACAACCACACCGGGTTTCACTGCCATCAGCTAAAAACAAGAAGAAGCGGCTCCAGTGGACACGCGATCACCAACGCTGGACAACTGAAGAGCGGAAAAACTTTGCCTGGTCTGACAAATCCTGGTTCCTGTTTTGGCATGATTATGGCAGAGTCATAAGCCTATTCCTGATTGAAAATATTTGGCATGGGTCCTCAAATCCTCAAAAAGTTATACAGCTGCACCATCGAGAGCATCCTGACTGGTTGCATCACCGCTTGGTATGGTGACTGCTTAACAGCTTCTACCACCAAGCCACAAGGCTGCTGAACAGCTAATCAAATGGCTACCTGGACGATTTGCATTGACCCCCCCCTTTTTTATACACTGCTGCTACTCATTCTTTATTATCTATTATCTATGCATAGTCATTTTACCCCTACCTATATGTATATATTACCTTAATTACCTCGACTAACCTGTACCCCCGCACATTGACTCGTACTGGTACCCCCTGTATGCAGCCTCGCTATTGTTATTTTTAAATATATATATATATATACACATGTTTTTTATTAACCTTTATTTAACTAACCAAGTCAGTTAAGAACAAATTCTTATTTACAATGACGTACTACACCGGCCAAACCCGAAAGACGCTGGGCCAATTGTGCATCGCCCTGTGGGACTGCCTGGAATCATACCAGGGTGTCTGTAATGACGCCTCTAGCTTTAGACCGCTGCGCCACTCGGGAGCCCTATTTATTGTTGCTCTTTTATTTTTTACTTCAGTTTATTATGTAAATATTTTTCTTAACTCGTATTCTTCTTAAAACTGCATTGTTGGTTAACGGCTTGTAAGTAAGCAGTTCATGGTAAGGTATTCGGCGCATGTGACAAAGAAAATGCTATTTTATTTTGATAGTCAGGATTTAACGTAAGAAGCATGAGTCCACGGCCCCACCCTGCCTGGTGTCAACGGTACAGGCTGGTGGCGGTGATGTAATGGTGTGGGGAACATTTTCCTGGCACACGTTAGGTCCCTTGATACCAATTGAGTAACGATTCCATTTCAAGCTGTTCTGGAGGCAAAGGTGGGTCTGACCCAGAACTAAATTGGTGTACCTAATAAAAACTCCCCTCTACCCACGCAATGCACCCGTAATAACAAGCCTTGAGTTAAACACATCCTCCCTCCTTGCCCTCTGACTGTCTTGCCTCCCCCTCTCATCCCATGAAATGACATGGATAGAAAAGACTAGAATCTCTGAACTATCCAATCAGGCTCCAGTCCTCCTACCTACCTACAGGTTATAGAAAAGAGCAGAAGCTCTGAACTATCCGTTCAGACTCCTCCAGCCCTTCCTACCTACAGGTAATGGAAAATTGCTCTTTTTGTATTTGTCCAGTAGGTTTCCACAGGGAGAAAGCCCCCACTTCTATGTCAAAGATAATCAAATAAAAACGCTGTAGTAAATACTCCAGAAATGTCCTCAAGAACACTACAGTAATTACTACAGTGAATACTATAGTATATAAATATAGCAATACTACAGTATTTATACCATAGTATACTATAGTATTTTTTCATGAATCCCCTAACCACCCTTCTTTTTCTCTCAGGAGACCAAACACAACCTCACTGATAATGCCTATTGCTGCTGCCTATGCTTCTTACACAAGGTCACACACAGTCATTTCGCTTGGCTTGTCAACACCTCCCAAAATCCATTCACTGATTGTAAAACCAATGTCCGAAGGTTGCAAACCTGCGCTTACCCAAGCTTGCTGAAATTATACTCACACATAATGTTAGAGGTATTTCTTTGGACATTCCTGTGGTTATTGTTAAACCCCTTCGCTAATTCACCTTTTGTAAGTGTTTTAGGGGGGAGTGGGCCATAGAGATGTATATATACAATATTATACAATAGTTTACCATATTTGATTAGTCTCTAGAAAGAACGTTTTCCCCGACCAAGATGGCTGTCCTGTAGACATATTAGCTGGATGCCAATGTCCATTCTTGTGTTGTATTTATTTCTGTGAGGGGCAGCATGTTTTAAACATTGTGTTTGACCTTGGACCTGCAGAAGGGGCTCTAGGGGCCCCAGGTGGGTATGGTCCTGGGGACATGGCTGCCCTGGGTGCTAGCCTGGCTGTGTTACTGGTCATCTCTATGGTCGTCATCGGCCTGCTCGTCTTCCGCATCCAGAAGGGCAAGACAGATTGGAGGAAGCTGTCAGAGGCCAACATCTTCCGTAGCTCTGTGAGTTCATTCTACACTACAAGAAGAAATAGCAATGCAAAGCTTTTAAAAGCAACACTCAGAAAATAAATTGCTATCTTGAACCTTAAAGGGTTATTCTACTGTCCCCATATGATAACCCTTTGAAGAACCCTTTTTGGGTCCAGGTAGAACCCTTTTGAGTTCCATGTAGAACCCTTACCACAGAGGGTTCTACATGGAAACTAAAAGGGTTCTATCTGGAAACAAAAATGGTTCTACCTGGAAACAGAAAGGGTTATCCTATGTGGACAGCTTAAAACCATTTTGAAGTGTAGTAATCAATTGATGGCAAAAAATATATATTTGTGTTAAAGATTTTTGCTCTGCCTCCCTAAATGCAGTCTGTTCTGACTGGTACATTGCTTGTTTACAGCTTGGGAAAGGTCCCGGCGAACTCAAGGATGGGGTGCAGTACACCAACGAGGGCTTCCAGAATGACGGAGACACTAGCAGCGTGGGATCCAAAGGCCCAGAGGAGATGGATGGGAAGCGGTCCATCGGGAATGGAGTGACCTCCAGAGCTGTGGAGGAGAATGTCATGAAGGTCTCGGCTCCACTGTACTCCAACCTTCTGCTTGACACCAGCAGCCTGGCAGGGTCCGATAAGGCCGACAGCGAGAAGGAGGTGAAGCCCATCCTGACCAAGGAGAGGCGTGTGGAGGAGGGCTACAAGTCAGTCTGGTTCAAAGAGGACATCGACCCCAATGCCAAGGAGGAAGTGGTCATCATACCTGACAATGGGGAGCGGGAAGGTGACGACGATGATGATGATGAAGAAGAGGAGGGGTTTAGAGAGGAGGAAGAAGAATATGACAACTCGTCACCACAGACCCCAAAGGTGTTGTTCTCTGATGCTGATATGGATGATGGCCGTGGAGTGAGGTTTGAGGATTCTGAGAAAGAAAAGTTCCAGACGTCTGACCTGTGAGGAGTAGAGGGGTAGGCCTGCACTGGATTTAGCTTGCCTTGTCTGTTTGGGTGGGTGAGGTTTTATTTTTTCGTTCAGTTGTGCCGGGTAAGCTAAATATTGCGCAATTGGGGCCCCATTTATAATTGTTGTGTAAATTCCACACTAAATATCTGTGTGCGCCATTTCTGAAAATAATACGTACGTCTAAACATATTGAGATTTCTAAACTTGGCACATGCCCTACAACACACATTTTTACCATTATAATTCAGACCTGTCGTTAAACTGTGCACACATGGACAAGCATTCTAACTCTGTCAGAAAAAGTCCTTTCATTCACCTTTTATAGTGACAATAACACCCTTTATTTGCTGTATAATTTGGAACTATTGGAATTAGGCCACGTAGGTTTCTGAAAGAAAGAGTAATGGCAAATTTGATTACATTTTGTAGAGGTGTGTGCAGAATGTTTTAGTTTTTTACAGTGACTTTTTCAAACTTAACATTCATGCTGCCTATAGTGAGTGCCAAGCACTTTATTGATTGTATATTCAAAACATTTTACTTTGACAGTGTGTGTATAGGCTACAGTATTGCTGTGCAATAGGAGCGTGACATCATAGCCTGTTTAAGCCTATACCAAGACAGGAGATAGAAACACAATCATCGATTGGTACACTAAATATTGAACAACAATTTGTCTTTTGCGTAAAACTGTGGGCTGTAGCATTTTACTTAAAACTACTTTTCTATTTACTGTGTTGGCAGACTGTTTTAATCTTTTGCAGTAACATTCTGTATTTAGCAAAGGACTGTGACAATTTCTGAAGGAGAAATGATGGTAAATTGTTGTGGACCTGTCAGCAGAATGTCTGACCTCAACAATGTTTTACGTTGACTCTCCCCCCAACCTAATATGCTGGACTGCCCGGGAAGGTGAGACATTTATTCTGCAATGGTTATGAAAATAAAATAAATAGGAATAGATTCCTATGTCTAATCATTCAACAACAAAAAATGAACAGAAATTGCTTCATCTTGTTATTATGTTTTTATGAATAAGCATGTCATAATAGCAACCATTTGCACAAAATACTTATGCCGTGTTCACATGCTAGTCGGAACTAGAAAACCAGCACATTTTTGACTTGCTAACTGGTTGTAGTTATACACGTGTCGCGTTCAACCTGTTAGCAAGTCAGACATTTCTGAGTTTCCTAGTTCCGATGAGCACGTGAACACAGCATTACTGGCCTGCTTGCAATACAATACTTCAACCACTAGACAATGTGTGTGCGCGTGGTGTAAAGTTTGCGTGGAGGGACATTCTCAAGTTAATTTGGATAAATGCCCAAAAACTGTTTCGGGGTATATTTTGTATGTACGCAACATTTATAAATGAGGTCCCTGAAGTGCTGTACTGTATGTGAAAGAAAGAAATGCTCTTTTCTGCACCAGGATCCCACCTGTCTGAAGCATCACATCAACCTTTTACTGCACTGGGCCAAATCAGGGTCACACAGAGTGTTTCTTGGTAGTCTTAAACAAATCTACTTTGAAACAAAGTATACACTTCACACACATGGTTATGGGCTTAGAAAAAGAAGACACCTGCATCATGTCAGATATTGAGTTAAAATGTATTCAATTTTGAGCATCCCAATATTACACTTTATATACATCACAGCAGATTGAAATATAACAAAACCGGTTGACGTAGAAACACTGGATTTTCAACAGGTTTTTTAAAATGATGTTTATTAATTATGACATTTAAAAAAAAATTAATAACATTTCACCCATGAGGCCACTAGAGGGCGATTTGGTCATTTGACTGCAGGAATGAGGTTTTAGACTACTATTTTATTGGACAACATGTTAGAACTTCTGCTGCTTTTTCATCAACCTGGAAACATTTAGTCCTGCCATACTTGCTCTCCATTATTAATCATGTGGAACTTTGACCCTAGTACACATCGGAGTCATGCTTCCTTGTTGCTTACCGAAACTCTGCTGTTCACTAATCAGTAACTCACTTTATTGCTTGATACAGTACTATTAGAAAATGTGTTATCATACACAAACACAAACACAAAAAAATAACATTAAGTGCAATGTTTACTCATTTTGTTTTCCCGTTGTTCGGGTAAGATCATTCATGGCTTGAACTTAAGCTTCAACTTTCTTGTATCTTTGTAAATAATGGATGTTAAAAATAAAATTATTTATGTAATAATAAAGAACTCAAGTATGATTTGACAAACCAAATATCGAATGATCATGTCTCACATGAGTTTGATAATACAGACACCTGAATGTAAAAACGTGGCAGTACAGATGCTGATAGCAACAAGTCCTCCATTGTTAGTGCTTGTTTATGATAAGGCCCTGGTTACCAGCAGTCTGGGGCTGTAAAAGAGCAATAGACTGATGCAAACAAGTGCACTTTGTACTCTAATAAAATAATCATCCATGTACAATAATCATAGATGTTCTATATTTATGAGAATGAGTACATCTTAACCCATGACATACCAGGGGAGAACAAGTCCACTTGTCAATCCAATCCATCACAGGGACTGAATGAAAATGTTAGCTATTTGTCACTGCAGTATTTGTGTGGAATTACCAAAATAATGTTGTGCCTAACGACCCCACCCGTGTTCATGTATCAGCAATATCACTATTATCTAATGTCAAATTCCAAATCTGAATAGGAAGCAATATCCTCATAACATTGAATAATACACATGTATAAATGTACGCAGGAAGAAAAGCATGTAGAGGGCATGCTGAGTCCATATAGATGGGGATGCGCTGAAGTGATTCAAAAGTCAAAGGAAAGCACATTCATTTCCTCATGGCAACAGCAAAGCCATAACAAATTGTGATAAACATCGCTGTTGGTGCAACTTCACAACTACACCCAATCTGCTGCAATTACTCTGAAATAACACGACACACACACAAATGCCAAATAACTGGGAGTTAAGTCTTTATTTGATTCATTCATCTCTTTACACACAAAAATATCAAATAGAGGTAATGATTAAATAGGGAGATTAACCAGGGAAATGACAGGAAAATGCACCCACTTACTCATAAAACAAACAAGACTGAATGCTGTGAAAATTAGTTATGATACTTGTCTGCTTATCCTCCTTTTCAAGGACAAATATAATTTTTACCAAGTTTGTTATTCTAAAAGAATCATTTTAAATCTATGAAAGCACGAGAGACTGAAAAATAGCTTCTATCTCAAAGGCATCCGACTGTTAAACAGCCATCACTAACACAGAGAGGCTGCTGCCAACATACAGACTTGAAATCATGTGTCACTTGTCACATTAATGATGCCACTTTAATGATGTTTACATATCTTGCATTACTCATCCCATTTGTATATACTGTATTTTATACCATCAGGTGTTTTAGCGTTACACTCTTTTCAACATTATTTCACGATCTAGAAGGTTTGGATTAAATGCGGATGCAGAAGACACATTTCAGTTGAATGTATTCAGTTGTGCAACTGTAGAGGTATCCACTTTCCCTTCCTCTTATATTGCTTTGGCAAATCCCACCCTATCGTTGTCCCGGTCAAAGACTGTGTAGTAAGCTCCAATGAAGATATCTCCCAGGGTCCAGCCAGGGAAGCCTGAGGGGAAAAATCCTAAAAGGCAGACTTTCTTTCCCTTCGTAGTCCACTGTTCTCACACACACACACACACACACACACACACACACACACACACACACACACACACACACACACACACACACACACACACACACACACACACACACACACACACAGTTAAGAAGGAGCACCAGTGACATCTACAGATATACTAACAAGGTTTCTATTATAACAGCCTGTATAATGATGCTACATTATTACACTGTATATTTCCATGTGCCTTTTACTTTCCTAGACTCTGACTATGCTAACATTACATTGCAGTATCATATGATATACATGATATATATACAGTAAATATATAGTGCATTTAGTTCTTTACAAACTGCCTGATACGCTGTATACTGTACATACCCTGAGAATATACTGTTCTCCTTTCAGAGGGTAGACCTTTCCACTGACAGTGAAGGAGACACTGGGGAGGGAGGACACTTTCTCACAGTCAACCGTGTACTGTGAAACAAGTAACAGATAGTGTTTAACAACAGTAAAACCACCCTCTTACAGCTAACATGCTTTAATGTCAACAGAATCCCTAGAGAGACGTGAAATGGCTATTCGAGGACCTATTTAGCTTCATGATTACAAATATATACACCCTCTTTGGTTTGGTAGATACCAGGAGGATATACTCATCGGTTGGTATGCATTTTCTAAAGAAAAGGATTAGGGAGATATTGTAGAGAGAAGAGATAGAAAATAATAGGTGATTCTAGTTTCTGTCATCTGTCATGTTCTACCTTTCCACGGTTCCAGGGCACAGCTCCTACAGCCTTCTGCAGAGCACTGATCTCATCATAGGGACCTAGGATCAGGGAGGTGCCAGTGTCCACCATGGCCTCACAGCCACCTTTACACAGCTTGACATCCTCTCCAACGCTCAAACTGCCAAAGACACCCAAATATTTAGTTAGAGAAATATACTGAACAAAAATATTAACCCAACATGCAACAATTTCAACAATTTTACTGAGTTACAATTCATATAAGGAAATCAGTCAATTGAAATAAATGAATTAGGCCTTAATCTATGGATTTCACATGAAAGGGCATAGGCCCACCCACAGGGGAGCCAGGCGACATTATGAGGGAACACGGCTGGCAAGGAAGCCTGAGAGGCAGCCCCCCCAAAATGTTTGGGGCACACGGGGAGTGTGGCTGAGTCAGGTTGGAGACCTGAGCCAACTCCCCGTACTTACCGTGGCGAGCATGTGACTGGTCAGGCCCCGTGCAATTTATTTTGGTTTGGTCAGGGCGAGAGTTGGGGTGGGCATTCTATGTTTTGTGTTTCTATGATTTTCTATGATGTATTGGAAGGGTATGGTTCTCAATCAGGGACAGCTGTCTATCGTTGTCTCTGATTGGGAACCATATTTAGGTACCCTTTTTCCCCACCTGTATTTGTGGGAAGTTAACTTTGTTTGATGGCACATAGCCTGAAGCTTCACGGTTTGTTTTGTATTGTTTTGTCGGCGTCATTTCAAATGAAAGAGAAAATGTAGACTTACCACGCTGCACCTTGGTCCAGTTCCTTCAACAGCCGTGACAAATTGTGTATATAAACCTCATGTCTCTATCATAATACGTTGGATTTCTATTGGAGTTTTTACTCTTGTAGGATGGTCAAAAAAGGGAGTGTCACGGATCCCCCCGGTACTGATGCTCATTCTGTTCACCAGTAATCTAACTAACAATTCCAAAACTACTGTCTTATACACAGTGTAAGGGGATAAAGAATATGTACATAAAGATATATGAATGAGTGATGGTACAGAGCAGCATAGGCAAGATACAGTAGATGGTATCGAGTACAGTATATACATATGAGATGAGTATGTAAACAAAGTGGTATAGTTAAAGTGGCTAGTGATACATGTATTACATAAGGATGCAGTAGATGATATAGAGTACAGTATATACGTATGCATATGAGATGAATAATGTAGGGTGTGTAACATTATATTAGGTAGCATTGTTTAAAGTGGCTAGTGATATATTTTACATAATTTCCCATCAATTCCCATTATTAAAGTGGCTGGAGTTGAGTCAGTCTCAGTGTCAGTGTGTTGGCAGCAGCCACACAATGTTAGTGGTGGCTGTTTAACAGTCTGATGGCCTTGAGATAGAAGCTGTTTTTCAGTCTCTCGGTCCCAGCTTTGATGCACCTGTACTGACCTCGCCTTCTGGATGATAGCGGGGTGAACAGGCAGTGGCTCGGGTGGTTGTTGTCCTTGATGATCTTTATGGCCTTCCTGTAACATCGGGTGGTGTAGGTGTCCTGGAGGGCAGGTAGTTTGCCCCCGGTGATGCGTTGTGCAGACCTCACTACCCTCTGGAGAGCCTTACGGTTGTGGGCGGAGCAGTTGCCGTACCAGGCGGTGATGCAGCCCGCCAGGATGCTCTCGATTGTGCATCTGTAGAAGTTTGTGAGTGCTTTTGGTGACAAGCCGAATTTCTTCAGCCTCCTGAGGTTGAAGAGGCGCTGCTGCGCCTTCTTCACGATGCTGTCTGTGTGAGTGGACCAATTCAGTTTGTCTGTGATGTGTATGCCGAGGAACTTAAAACTTGCTACCCTCTCCACTACTGTTCCATCGATGTGGATAGGGGGTGTTCCTCTGCTGTTTCCTGAAGTCCACAATCATCTCCTTAGTTTTGTTGACGTTGAGTGTGAGGTTATTTTTCTGACACCACACTCCGAGGGCCCTCACCTCCTCCCTGTAGGCCGTCTCGTCGTTGTCGGTAATCAAGCCTACCACTGTTGTGTCGTGCGTGCGTGGCCACGCAGTCGTGGGTGAACAGGGAGTACAGGAGAGGGCTCAGAACGCACCCTTGTGGGGCCCCAGTGTTGAGGATCAGCGGGGTGGAGATGTTGTTGCCTACCCTCACCACCTGGGGGCGGCCCGTCAGGAAGTCCAGTACCCAGTTGCACAGGGCAGGGTCGAGACCCAGGGTCTCGAGCTTGATGACGAGCTTGGAGGGTACTATGGTGTTGAATGCCGAGCTGTAGTCGATGAACAGCATTCTCACATAGGTATTCCTCTTGTCCAGATGGGTTAGGGCAGTGTGCAGTGTGGTTGAGATTGCATCGTCTGTGGACCTATTTGGGCGGTAAGCAAATTGGAGTGGGTCTAGGGTGTCAGGTAGGGTGGAGGTGATATGGTCCTTGACTAGTCTCTCAAAGCACTTCATGATGACGGAAGTGAGTGCTACGGGCGGTAGTCGTTTAGCTCAGTTACCTTAGCTTTCTTGGGAACAGGAACAATGGTGGCCCTCTTGAAGCATGTGGGAACAGCAGACTGGTATAGGGATTGATTGAATATGTCCGTAAACACACCGGCCAGCTGGTCTGCGCATGCTCTGAGGGCGCGGCTGGGGATGCCGTCTGGGCCTGCAGCCTTGCGAGGGTTAACACGTTTAAATGTCTTACTCACCTCGGCTGCAGTGAAGGAGAGTCCGCATGTTTTCGTTGCAGGCCGTGTCAGTGGCACTGTATTGTCCTCAAAGCGGGAAAAAAAGTTATTTAGTCTGCCTGGGAGCAAGACATCCTGGTCCGTGACTGGGCTGGTTTTCTTCTTGTAGTCCGTGATTGACTGTAGACCCTGCCACATACCTCTTGTGTCTGAGCCGTTGAATTGAGATTCTACTTTGTCTCTGTACTGACGCTTAGCTTGTTTGATAGCCTTGCGGAGGGAATAGCTGCACTGTTTGTATTCGGCCATGTTACCAGTCACCTTGCCCTGATTAAAAGCAATGGTTCGCGCTTTCAGTTTCACGCGAATGCTGGCTTCAATCCACGGTTTCTGGTTAGGGAATGTTTTAATCGTTGCTATGGGAACGACATCTTCAACGCACGTTCTAATGAACTCGCACACCGAATCAGCGTATTCGTCAATGTTGTTGTCTGACGCAATACGAAACATATCCCAGTTCACGTGATGGAAGCAGTCTTGGAGTGTGGAGTCAGCTTGGTCAGACCAGCGTTGAACAGACCTCAGCGTGGGAGCTGAGTATGTGCTGTTCATATTAATTAAAAGTTTCTTCTTTTTCGAAGACTTCTCACAAAAACAAGCGTACAGTGGTTCCTCCTTTAAAAGTTGCGTCATACTATTCTGTGGCACATCATTTAATTGTCAGCCATTTTTTTCTGTTAATGCAAGTTAGTGCTAGTTTGACCACCAGAGGGCATTTTTGAGAAGCATTCAATAGTCTTCCATATTGCAGGCACGTGGGACACCGGGGTTCAATTCCCCACCGTGAGGAAGGAGTAGGCTGTCCTTGTAAATAATAATTTGTTCTTAACTGATTCCATATGTTATTTTAAAGTTGTGATGTCTTCAATATTATTCTACAACGTAGAAGAGCTAGCTACTTCCAGACACAAATGAGACCACTCTGACCATTTTACTCACCCTAGCAGAGCTGGTTAGGCAGTTTTCGTGTTAACCAGAGCTTTGGTGACTGTAACTGTGCTGCTGGAAACAATTTAATTACGCTTTTTTTTGCCAACGTTTACTGACACCGGCCATATTCAATGGGTGTTGAGCGCTAGTAAATTCATTATTCTGCGCTCTGGTACACTCAGACTAGAGTGCTCTGAAATTGGAGTAGATAGCCAGAGCAAATTTACGAAAGCACCCGAATGTCCATTGAGAACACACAACGACTATACCATTTAGCTAAGCTAAGAATGACGAGAATAATCAAGTCAATAAACGTTGGGTAGTTAGCTTATAGTTAATATACTGTCAAGTTTGATGTATAACTACTAACGTTAGGTAGATAGCTAACATACCGACTCAGCGGCTTGAGCATGCTTTTGGTGCACAGTCGGTAGCGCGCTGGACTTCGGGCAAGAAGGTTGAGGGTTCGAAACCTGCTCCCTGCTTGTTTCATTTGAAGTCGTACACAATTATCAGTTTATTATTTGGTTTATATTGCCCATTCATTGTCAGTTAGAGACACAGTAGTGCATTGGGACCCAAAGCATAATCAGTGCTTTAACTCCCCCTTGGTCGTTAGAGCAAATCTGGTCTGTCATAGGACGGGTGTTTTTCACACCGAGCTCGAATTTTAGATTATTATTTAGTAAACGCTGAATAGTCTATTGTTCAGCTATTAGCCCCCCTTCCCACCTTGCAACAAACGGATGTCTTTGTCAAAAGCATAACTTTTATTTTCAATAAAAAAAATATTGTTCTGAAAGCAAAAACGAGGCTTCAAAGTTAAAAAAAAAATGTTTTGCAATCAAATATTTTGTAATGGAGCAAAATGGTATTCATTTTATTCCCCTAAAATATTTAGAGAACAAAAAATGCATTTGAAAACAAAACTCCAATTTAATTTAGCTATCAACCACCCTCCAGTTTGGCAATTGTTTTAGTGTCAGTTTGGCTACAACCAATATTGTTCAGCCTTTCTTTCCAACACAAAGGAAGTCATAGCGGACACCTACAAAGGACTGTGTGATGATGGCATCTCAGGTAAGCAGCACTGGGCCTTCTTCCGTCCAACTTTTACATAGCTAGTAGTTAGCTGCTACGATTCAGTGTCGGTTCATAACATTCTACTATATTACATACATACATACATACATACATACATACATACATACATACATACATACATACCGTAGAATGATAAATCATGCCATTATTATTCTCAGGCTAACCAAAAGCATTTAGCTACGAACACCTGTTCTCACCATTTCCAGTTGAATTAATCTAACTTTCTTTCATGGCAACTCGTAAGCAGGCCATGTCCTATTTGTTTCATAGTCGATATATAATCATGTGTCATGACAGTGTAACGGTTAGCTTTTTTTACAGAAGGATGAAAGAACACAATATGTCTGTCAGGGAATGCTATTCTGATATGTCAGATGAAGAGTTAGACCAGAAAGTCAACGCCATTAAGAGAATGATGCCCCATGTGGGCTTTAGAATGGTCAAAGGAAGTCTCATGGGCCATCGTGTACAATGTACAGTCATATCTCAGTTATTGTTTTCGTATCTATAAAAAATAAGCTGTTTTCTTTACTTTCAGGGTGCGAGTTGATCAAGGAGTCAAAAATGTAGACATTGCCAGATGTTCACTGTCCGAGGAACAGGCCGTGGAAGCTGTATTGCTGGCAAGTGTCCATAACCAGAGGTAATTAAACTGTTACGTGTTCTTTTTCTCTCTTCCTCTCTGCCCGTCTTGTTGTACATAGAACCTGTCTCACATGCACAGTTTGGAGGAAGAAGGGTACCTTGACCTGTCGAATTCTATCCACCTCTTCTGTGTGGGATATGTGTTCCTACCTCGTCTGTGTGGGATATGTGTTCCTACCTCTTCTGTGTGGGATATGTGTTCCTACCTCGTCTGTGGGCAGATCTGCAGTATTTCACAGAGTTGGAATAATCACCCTTTAAGTACAGAGGCGAACCTGACACCTCACAGGTGTGGCATATCGGAATGCTCCAAAGACGTGCACATTTTTGTTTTTGCCTTAGCACTACACAGCTGATTCAAATGATCAAGTCATCATCAAGCTTCAAGTGGTATTTGTCTAATAATGACTATCTTCTATTGTTTGTCCTCGTGTGTCTGTTTTTCAGAAAGTACTGTAGCCACTAAGTGTGGACACCAGGTGAGACCACACACAATAACAGTCGCTCTCCTTCACTTCATCCCTCTCCCCCTTCTCCTAAATTCTCTAGGTTATATCAGCTGTTGGTGAACCCCTCCCGCATCGGAACTGGCTGACAGTGGGCACAGCATGATTATAGGTGAGAGGTTACCTGGTCGGGTCAACAGGAAGTATTATTAAAGATATGCTTTACATCGAAATACAGATAGAGTCCCAGAGTTAATGATCCAAGGTCAGTTTTGCATTTCACCTCCTGATGATTATGATGACTGACCGTGTTAGAATAAAAAAACAAGGCTTAATCATAATCTCTCTCTATCCACCTCTCTCATCTGCAAGTATGTTTTGATGTGAGAGAGGAAGCCAGTCCCGTCATCGCCACCTCACCTGCTATTAAGATGACCTTCGGGCCGACTGGAAATCCAAGGCTGGTTAGGAGACACCACTAGAGACACTGTAATTGTGATGAACTGAGAGAATATTAGGGTAGGACTGTAATTGTGATGAACTGAGAGAATATTAGGGTAGCACTGTAATTGTGATGAACTGAGAGAATATTAGGGTAGCACTGTAATTGTGATGAACTGAGAGAATATTAGGGTAGCACTGTAATTGTGATGAACTGAGAGAATATTAGGGTAGCACTGTAATTGTGATGAACTGAGAGAATATTAGGGTAGCACTGTAATTGTGATGAACTGAGAGAATATTAGGGTAGCACTGTAATTGTGATGAACTGAGAGAATATTAGGGTAGCACTGTAATTGTGATGAACTGAGAGAATATTAGGGTAGCACTGTAATTGTGATGAACTGAGAGAATATTAGGGTAGCACTGTAATTGTGATGAACTGAGAGAATGTTAGGGTAGCACTGTAATTGTGATGAACTGAGAGAATATTAGGGTAGCACTGTAATTGTGATGAACTGAGAGAATATTAGGGTAGCACTGTAATTGTGATGAACTGAGAGAATATTAGTGATGAACTGAGAGACTGTTAATTGTAATTGATGAACTGAGAGAATATTAGGGTAGCACTGTAATTGTGATGAACTGAGAGAATATTAGGGTAGCACTGTAATTGTGATGAACTGAGAGAATATTAGGGTAGCACTGTAATTGTGATGAACTGAGAGAATATTAGGGTAGCACTGTAATTGTGATGAACTGAGAGAATATTAGGGTAGCACTGTAATTGTGATGAACTGAGAGAATATTAGGGTAGCACTGTAATTGTGATGAACTGAGAGAATGTTAGGTAGCACTGTAATTGTGATGAACTGAGAGAATATTAGGGTAGCACTGTAATTGTGATGAACTGAGAGAATATTAGGGTAGCACTGTAATTGTGATGAACTGAGAGAATATTAGGGTAGCACTGTAATTGTGATGAACTGAGAGAATGTTAGGGTAGCACTGTAATTGTGATGAACTGAGAGAATATTAGGTTAGCACTGTAATTGTGATGAACTGAGAGAATGTTAGGGTAGCACTGTAATTGTGATGAACTGAGAGAATATTAGGGTAGCACTGTAATTGTGATGAACTGAGAGAATATTAGGGTAGCACTGTAATTGTGATGAACTGAGAGAATATTAGGGTAGGACTGTAATTGTGATGAACTGAGAGAATATTAGGGTAGCACTGTAATTGTGATGAACTGAGAGAATATTAGGGTAGCACTGTAATTGTGATGAACTGAGAGAATATTAGGGTAGCACTGTAATTGTGATGAACTGAGAGAATATTAGGGTAGCACTGTAATTGTGATGAACTGAGAGAATATTAGGGTAGCACTGTAATTGTGATGAACTGAGAGAATATTAGGGTAGCACTGTAATTGTGATGAACTGAAAGAATGTTAGGGTAGCACTGTAATTGTGATGAACTGAGAGAATATTAGGGTAGCACTGTAATTGTGATGAACTGAGAGAACATTAGGGTAGCACTGTAATTGTGATGAACTGAGAGAATATTAGGGTAGCACTGTAATTGTGATGAACTGAGAGAACATTAGGGTAGCACTGTAATTGTGATGAACTGAGAGAACATTAGGGTAGCACTGTAATTGTGATGAACTGAGAGAATATTAGGGTAGCACTGTAATTGTGATGAACTGAGAGAATATTAGGGTAGCACTGTAATTGTGATTAACTGAGAGAAGTTAGGGTAGCACTGTAATTGTGATGAACTGAGAGAATATTAGGGTAGCACTGTAATTGTGATGAACTGAGAGAATATTAGGGTAGCACTGTAATTGTGATGAACTGAGAGAATATTAGGGTAGCACTGTAATTGTGATGAACTGAGAGAATATTAGGGTAGCACTGTAATTGTGATGAACTGAGAGAATATTAGGATAGCACTGTAATTGTGATGAACTGAGAGAATATTTGGGTAGCACTGTAATTGTGATGAACTGAGAGAATATTAGGGTAGCACTGTAATTGTGATGAACTGAGAGAATATTAAGGTAGCACTGTAATTGTGATGAACTGAGAGAATATTAGGGTAGCACTGTAATTGTGATGAACTGAAAGAATGTTAGGGTAGCACTGTAATTGTGATGAACTGAGAGAATATTAGGGTAGCACTGTAATTGTGATGAACTGAGAGAATATTATGGTAGCACTGTAATTGTGATGAACTGAGAGAATATTAGGGTAGCACTGTAATTGTGATGAACTGAGAGAATATTAGGGTAGCACTGTAATTGTGATGAACTGAGAGAATATTAGGGTAGCACTGTAATTGTGATGAACTGAGAGAATATTAGGGTAGCACTGTAATTGTGATGAACTGAGAGAATATTAGGGTAGCACTGTAATTGTGATGAACTGAGAGAATATTAGGGTAGCACTGTAATTGTGATGAACTGAGAGAAAATTAGGGTAGCACTGTAATTGTGATGAACTGAGAGATTAGGGTAGCACTGTAATTGTGATGAACTGAGAGAACATTAGGGTAGCACTGTAATTGTGATGAACTGAGAGAACATTAGGGTAGCACTGTAATTGTGATGAACTGAGAGAACATTAGGGTAGCACTGTAATTGTGATGAACTGAGAGAACATTAGGGTAGCACTGTAATTGTGATGAACTGAGAGAATATTAGGGTAGCACTGTAATTGTGATGAACTGAAAGAATGTTAGGGTAGCACTGTAATTGTGATGAACTGAGAGAATATTAGGGTAGCACTGTAATTGTGATGAACTGAGAGAATATTAGGGTAGCACTGTAATTGTGATGAACTGAGAGAATATTAGGGTAGCACTGTAATTGTGATGAACTGAGAGAATATTAGGGTAGCACTGTAATTCATGAATCATACGCTGTCTGCCTCTGTTCTTACAGCTTTCCCTTTCTGTCTTCTACACCTCTCTCCCCACCTCGTCTTTCTTCCTCGTTTTATAATGCACACCCATATGTGCATTGAAGTACAAATTGAACTTGTATTTATAATATAATATTACAATTATCATCATTATAATGCATGTATTATGTATTTATAACACCTGGATAATTGACTTCTTTCATTAAAGCGTTTCACATTCTCAACTTGTTGAAATTACTCATATCCTGTGACATCAGATGAAGGGAGTTAGATAGGCATGTTTTATTCATGCTAATTTACCCACTTGCTTCCCGAGGAAGCAATTTGGAAGACGACAACCACAAAATGTGGAATGTAAAGTTTGATGAGATTATTATTGGATGTATTAGGTTATGAAATCTGACTTTAGGATATGATGTTAATGATAAACTCAGCAAAGTCCTCACTGTCAACTACTTTTATTTTCAGCAAACTTCACGTGTAAATATTTGTATGAACATAAGATTCAACAACTGAGACATAAACTGAACAAGTGTCGCAGACATATGACTAACAGAAATACACGAGCGCCATGACACCAGCCATACTGCACATGAGCAGTATGGCTGGTGGCATTGTCATGCTGGAGGGTCATGTCAGGATGAGCCTGCAGGAAGGGTACCACATGAGGGAGAAGGATGTCTTCCCTGTAACGCACAGCGTTGAGATTGCCTGCAATGACAACAAGCTCAGTCCGATGATGTTGTGACACACCACCCCAGACCATGACGGGCTCTCCACCTCCAAATCGATCCCGCTCCAGAGTACAGGCCTCGGTGTAATGCTTCCTTCGATGATAAACGCAAATCCGACCATCACCCCTGTTGAGACAAAACCGCGACTCGTATGACAAAAGAGCACTTTTGCCAGTCCTGTCTGGTCCAGCGACGGTGGGTTTGTGCCCATAGGCGACGTTGTTGCTGGTGATATCTGGTGAGGACCTGCCTTACAACAGGCCTACGAGCCCCCAGTCCAGCCTCTCTCAGCCTATCGCGTACAGTCTGAGCACTGATGGAGGGATTGTGCGATCCTGGTGTAACTCGGGCAGTTGGTGCCATCCTGTACCTGTCCCGCAAGTGTGATGTTTGGATGTACCGATCCTGTGCAGGTGTTGTTACACGTGGTCTGCCACTGTGAGGACAATCAGCTGTCCGTCTTGTCTCACTGTAGCATTGTCTTAGGCATCTGACAGTACAGACATGGAAATGTATTGCCCTGGCCACATCTGCAGTCCTCATGCCATCTTGCAGCATGCCTAAGGCACGTTCACGCAGATGAACTGGGACCTGGGCATCTTTCTTTCGGTGTTATTCATCAGTAGAAAGGCCTCTTTAGTGTCCGAAGTTTTCATAACTGTGACCTAAATTGCCTACCGTCTGTAAGCTGTTAGTGTCTTAATGACTGTTCCACAGGTGCATGTTCATTAATTGTTTATGGTTCATTGAACAGCATGGGAATCCGTGTTATAATCCCTTTACAATGAAGATCTGTGAAGTTATTTGGATTTTTACAAATTATCTTTGAAAGACAGGGTCCTAAAAAAGGGACGTTTCTTTTTTTGCTGAGTTTGTTGGAGATAGATCCCACTGAAGGATCCAAAATATGAAGAATCAGATTTGTCTCTGTGAAATGTATTTTATAACATAAAATATGGTCAAAAAGTTAATATTCAGTTAACTCATACCCAAATAATATTGTTGATTCATCCTATACTCGTATTTGTGGCCAAAGCATAAGTTGAAGAAAAAAACACTTCAAAAACACCACCTAAAACTTCTCAAACAGACAGTTTATAAAAATGCTGCCTATTTCCTCATAGAGGATGATGTCATCCTCCTGAGGAGGACGAGCTGGCCAATCAGCGGTCTACTCACATGAATTATTTTGATGACCATGTTACAAATGCACAGAGGCTTGTAGGGCTTTCTCCTATAGAGCTCCATTTTTATGGAATGGTCTGCCTACTCATGTGAGAGACGCAGACTCAGTCTCAACTTTTAATTCTTTATTGAAGACTCATCTCTTCAGTAGGTCCTATGATTGAGTGTAGTCTGGTCCAGGAGTGTGAAGGTGAACGGAAAGGCAATGGAGGAACGAACTGCCCTTGCTGTCTCTGCCTGGCTGGTTCCCCTCTTTCCACTGGGATTCTCTGCCTCTAACCCTATTACAGGTGCTGAGTCACTGGCTTACTGGTGCTCTTCCATGCCGTCCCTAGGAGGGGTGCGTCACTTGAGTGGGTTGAGTCACTGACGTGATCTTCCTGTCTGGGTTGGTGCCCCCCCTTGGGTTGTGCCGTGGTGGAGATCTTTGTGGGCTATACTCGGCCTTGTCTCAGGATGGTAAGTTGGTGGTTGAAGATATCCCTCTAGTGGTGTGGGGGCTGTGCTTTGGCAAAGTGGGTGGGGTTATATCCTGCCTGTTTGGCCCTGTCCAGGGGTATCGTCGGATGGGGCCACAGTGTCTCCCGACCCCTCCTGTCTCAGCCTCCAGTATTTATGCTGCAGTAGTTTATGTGTCGGGGGGGCTAGTGTCAGTCTAATATATCTGGAGTATTTCTCCTGTCTTATCCGGTGTCCTGTGTGAATTTAAGTATGCTCTCTCTAATTCTTTCTTTCTCTCTCTCGGAGGACCTGAGTTCTAGGACCATGCCTCAGTGCTACCTGGCCTGATGACTCCTTGCTGTCCCAAGTCCACCAGGCCGTGCTGCTGCTCCAGTTTCAACTGTTCTGCCTGCGGCTATGCAATCCTGACCTGTTCAGCGGATGTGCTACCTATCCCAGACCTGCTGTTTTCAACTCTCTAGAGACAGCAGGAGCAGTAGAGATACTCTGAATGATCGTCTATGAAAAGCCAATTGACATTTACTCCAGAGGTGCTGACCTGTTGCACCCTTGACAACCACTGTGATTATTATTTTTTGACCCTGCTGGTCATCTATGAACATTTGAACATCTTGGCCATGTTCTGTTATAATCTCCACCCGGCACAGCCAGAAGAGGACTGGCCACCCCTCATAGCCTGATTCCTCTCTTGGTTTCTTTGTAGGTTCTGGCCTTTCTAGGGAGTTTTTCCTAGCCACCGTACTTCTACACCTGCATTGCTTTCTGTTTGAGGTTTTTGGCTAGGTTTCTGTACAGCACTTTGAGATATCAGCTGATGTAAGAAGGGGGTTATAAATACATTTGATTTGATTTGATTTTAATTTGTGCAATTAAACTGAACGTCTTTACTTCAGATCAACACAAACTTACTCATCCAATCCTCACCTCCGTACATTCGAAATGTGCCTGACACATTCTTAAAGCAACAGTATTCAATACTCAACTGAGGTATGAAACCATATTACTGAACACAGCATCCCCCCAACCCCACCCACTCTCGTTCACATAGTCATTAAGCCCCGGGAGAGGAGCTATGACCCATTGGGGTCTCCCAGTGTTCAGAGGTGCGGCTGATGACAGGGGAACTGCAAGCATTTGAGGCCTGACTGGTGGAAGGCCCCTGAACTGAGCCTGGTGTAGGGTTGGAGGTGCAGGAGCCCCTTGATCTTGCTCATGCCCATAGTGAGTTGTGGACAGACAGGTCAGGAAAGGATACCCCACAGGCAAATGGACCTTTCTGAGGTGATTTGCATGCCAGCGGAATCCATCAAGAAGTTGGAATGTTGCAAGCCCTAGCTATCGTTCCACTTTCAGGGGCTTGGACCAAAATGAGGAGAGCTTGTTCCAACAGTTGTCAGTCCTGATCTGCACGCAGTCCTGGGCCTTCAGGCTTAGTTGTTTCACTCTGTGAGACGTGTCATAACGTTGTTTCATCTGTTGCTGTGCTGCTCCAACATAGGCTTGCCTTGCTGCAGCAGGCTTGTTCTTTTGTTTTGGGCAGAGACAGTCCAAAGGGAGTTTCAGTTCCCTACCAATCATCAGGGAGGCAGGAGACACCCCAGTGGTTGAGTGCTTGGTAACCCTGATGTGGAGTAGTATAAGCCACACCTGCTCGCCCGCCCAGCATCACTACTCTGAACGGTTCTGACTTAGAATATGTAGACAACTACAAATACCTAGATGTCTGGATAGACTCTCCTTCCAGACTCACATTAAGCATCTCCAATCCAAAATTAAACCTAGAATCGGCTTCTTATTTCACAACAAAGCATCTTTCAATCATGCTGCCAAACATACCCTCGTAAAACTGACCATCCTACCGATCCTCGACTTCGGCGATGTCATTTACAAAATAGCCTCCAAAACTCTACTCTACAAATTGGATGCAGTCTATCACAGTGCCATCTGTTTTGTCACCAAAGCCCCATATACTACCCACCACTGCGACCTGTATGCTTTTGCTGGCTGGCCCTCGCTTCATATTCGTCTCCAAACCCACTGGCTCCAGGTCATCTATAAGTCTTTGCTAGGTAAAGCCCCGCCTTATCTCAGCACACTGGTCACCATAGCAGCACCCACACATAGCATGTGCTCCAGCAAGTATATTTCACTGGTCACCCCCAAAGCCAATTCCTCCTTTGGCCGCCTTTCCTTCCAGTTCTCTGCTGCCAATGGCGAACTGGAACGAACTGCAAAAATCACTGAAGCTTTAAGCACCAGCTGTCAGAGCAGCTCGCAGATCACTTCACCTGTACATAGCCCATCTGTAAATAGCCCATCCAACTACCTCATCTCCATACTGTTATTTATTTTATTTATTTTGCTCCTTTGCACTCCAGTATCTCTACTTGCACACTCATCTTCTGCACATTTATCGCTCCAGAGTTTAAATTATTTTTTCCACTATGGCGTATTCATTGCCTTACCTCCCTTATTCTACCTCATTTGCACACACTGCATATAGACTTTTTTTTGTATTTATTTTTTGTATTATTGACTGTATGTTTGTTATTCCATATGTAACTCTGTGTTGTTGTTTGTGTCACACTGCTTTGCTTTATCTTGGCCAGGTCGCAGTTGTAAATGAGAACTTGTTCTCAACTAGACGACCTGGTTAAATAATGGTGAAATATATATATATTTTTAAAGGCACAGAGCCACGTCAAAAATTTATCCCTCAGCCAAGTTGGCTCGTATTCCTTCCTTCAGGATTCTGTTCAAGCTTTCCACCCCCCTGTTTGCTTGAGGGTGGTACACAGCCGTCCAGATGTGCTTGATGGATTGCTTTTCAAGGTACACATAGTATTCGAGACAAGCTGGGGACCATTGTCTGTCGTGATAGTGCTGGGCAACCCCCACTGACAGAACAGCTTATCCAGTGTTTGGATGATCATCTGTGAGGTAGTAGAGGACAACGGCACGGCTTCTGCCCATTTCGAATGCAAGTAATGAATGACCAGTAGAGCCATAGAGGCTTATGTCCGGTGCCCTGTGTGGCCAGCAGTGCTGTGAAGGTTTGATGGTCTGTGCGGAGTTTGAATGTTCTGCCTTACAATTACAAGTGCCAGCGCTCGCACGCCCACATGCAAGCCATGGTGTCCTACTCTACCACATAGTACTTTTGTTCAATCGGAGACAAGGCCCGCGAGGCAAAGGCCACTGGCTATTCCACGCCTCCATGCAGTTGAGACAAAACAGCTCCAAGGGCCACTGCCGAGGCATTACAGGGGACAATCGTTTGTGTTGATGTGTCAAAGTGAGCCAGTGTTGGTGTTGATGTAAGCTGCACCTTGAGCTCCTGCACAGCATCCCGACAGTCCTAGCCGTCAAAGAGGAACAGTTGTTCACAGTCCTGACGCCTTCACCCATGGCGAGGCGTCAAGGAGGTTGTCAAGTCCCTTGTCAATGGGCTCCCGAAGGGTCAGCGGAACCCTCCACAATGACTGGATTACTGGCTTGACCTCTTTGTTGACTGTAGGTCGGTGGACAAAACCGCTGAGGTGACCTGGCCCCTCAAACAGTTGTGAGTACTCCATAGGTACTGGTGCAGGCAACGTAGACCTGGCTGGCCGGTGTGGTTTTGTTGTTGAAACAGACTGGCAGTGATTGAGATCGGTGTGTGGTTGTAGCTGTAGAGGGATACTGCTGGTCTCTGCAGTGGAACATGTGAGAATAATTAGTAATAAGTGGCTTTGTTCAAATGTGACATGTTTTCTTCAGTGTCAGTCACCAGTGAGGTTTTAACACCCTCGATGTAGCAGTCACATTGCTTGGCCGCAACTGAGTCATCATGTACAGAGTTAATGGAGACGGGTGAACTTCGACATCTGCATTGCTTGCTGTTTGGGGTTTTAGGCTGGGTTTCTCTACAGCACTTTGTGATATCTGCTGATGTAAAAAGGGCTTTATGAATACATTTGATTGATTGATCTTCTCGATGCTGTCCTGCCGCTGCTGAGTGACAACAATGGGCAAGATTATTGTATTTTTGCAGTTCTTGCAGCGTTGCTCTTTTACTGGACATGTAGACTGTTCCACAATTAAAACAACGTTGCCCCCCAGTGGTTTCCTGCACCTTTTGGACTGGTTCCTCAGCCAGTGTGTGAAGCCCTGCCCCTTGAGATGAGCTCTGTAGGTCAGTGAGAACAACTTCCATTTGTTTTCCAACAGTAAGTCTTTAACAGCAATTTCTCCCTCAGTGGAGAACATGACGTTGTTTTCAATGATCTGATCATATACAAATTCGTTTTCTAGTGGTCCCAATCTGCATGGTCCCACTAGGTACTGTGCTACGGACTCACCCGGCAGTTGGGCTCCTTGTTTGAAGAGAAAACAATGCATGATCACACTGCTTGAGCTACTGTAGTGTTCCTCGAGAGGTTGGGCAGCCGATGTAAACTTGTTCTCCACTGGCTGCAGAGTGGAGAAGACACATTGTCCCTCAGCGCCAAGGTAGCGGAGTAGAATCACCCGTTTGTGTGTGTTGGCAGCTCCATGCAGATTGATAGCTACCATATACAACTGAAATGATTGAAACCAGTGATTGCATGGAACAGGTGGATCTCCAGGGACCGGGAGAAATAGAGATGGTGGAGGTAAGCTAAACTCAGCCATCCTTGTCACCAAATGTTACAAATGCAGGAAGGCTTGTTGTGCAATTAAACTGAACGTCTTTGCTTCAGATCAACATGTTAACAACTAGTACCAACTCACCCATCCTATCCTCACACCTCCGTACATGCACAATTTGCCTGATACATTCTCAAAGCAACAGTATTCAATACACAACTGAGCTACGACACAAATTACTGAACACAACAGACCGATATACACTCATATTATTCTGTTGTTGGGATATGCAGATAAAATAAAATACACTGGATGTTATAAATCCACGGGCTGTAATAAATACACTGGTTATAATTAATACACTGGTTAGCAGCACTAACCCGTCCATGTGGATGTTCCAGAAGTCCTTTGTGGTGACGTTGGCATAGTGGAAGTCCCCAGTGTAGTATGCAGGGTCAGTCCCTCCCAGCAGTAGCTGTCCCCCTGGCTGGTTGGAGGAGATCCTGTCACAGAACAGTAGGGCCCATCAGAAGACAGCATCTGCAGTTCATTTCCAGTGGATCAAGTCGATTTCTAAAACTGCCATGTTAACTTACAGCTCATTCAGATCTCCCTTGGGAAAGAGTTCTTCTCAACGGGACTTTCTGGATAAATAGGTATAAAATACAATACTGATCTGCGTTCCACTTCACTATCGCCACTCACCTGTGGTTGAGGTAGAAGGAGAAAACATTCTCCGCCAACAGCTTCTCTTTCATTATGTTGTCAAAGACAGGGCTCATGGCATCAACTGTTGGGTAAGACATTCCCAGAACTCCATCGAACTTAGCACCAACGAAGTTCGCTCCATATATCTTGACGGCCTCACCAAACACCTGATGTTTTACGGATACACTTCCAATCTGACAGAAGAGCAAAGCAGATGATTTAAACCTATATAATCTGTCAGTGGCAGCCATTAATTTCTCCTCCTTTCCAAACTTACTGTGCACGTATCCTGGCTGAGGTGCCCAGTTACACTTCCCAGTCCATAATGAATTGAAAACTTTCTTCCAACCTTGACATATGTGCTGGACTTGGTATCATTGTATTTCCGGTGAATCACTGCAATACAACGTTAAACATACATTATCAGTTTGATATGGTGTTTTCTGAACAAAAAACTAGCTAAGACAGGAAGTCACAATTCTCATGTTTATTCCTAGTATTGACATAAATGATGTCACTCAGACATGAAATCAGCCGTGGGTTTTAACTCTTAATTAACTCTCTCTATCTTTATTTTTAAACCTTATATCCATTTACTTCAAATTTACACTGAGTGTGCAAAACATTAGAAACACCTTCCTATTATTGAGTTGCACCCTCCTTTTGCCCTCAGAACAGCCTCAATTCATTGGACTCTACAAGGTGTCGAAAGTGTTCCACAGGGATGCTGGCCCATGTTGACTCCAATGCTTTCCATATTTATGTCAAGTTGGCTGGATGTCCTTTGGGTGGTGGACCATTCTTGATACACACAGAAAACTGTTGAGCATGAAAAACCCAGCAGCATTGCAGTTCTTGACACACTCAAACCGATGCGCCTGGCACCTACTACCATGCCCTGTTCAAAGGCACTTAAAATTTTGTCTTGCCCATTCACTATTTGAATGGCACACATACACAACCTATATCTACATTGTCTCAAGGCTTAAAAGTCCTTCTTTAGCCTGTCTCCTCCCCTTCATCTGCACTGATTGAATTGGTTTTAAAATATGACATCAACAAGGGATCATAGTTTTCACCTGGATTCACCTGGTCAGTCTGCCATGGAAAGATCAGTGTTCTTAATGTTTTGTACACTCAGTGTATATTTCCATACGCCTTTAACTTTCCTATACTCTGGCTGTGCTAACATTACATTGCAGTAACATATGATATACATGATATTCCTACAGTAAAAATGTTTTGTACTTTAAGTGTATATGCTACAGGGAATAATCTACCCATGTGCACAGTGCATGATGAGAGACTTACAGCATGTGATGTCAGCGACGGAGCACTTGGAAGAGGGCACCCAGAGATTGTTGGATCCAGTGTCAAAGGTCACCCTGAACATTTGAGGTGGGGTTCCTAAACTAATCTCTCCATAGAACTGAGCCTGAAGACACAATCACATCAACGATGAAGAAGATATATCAAAACCAATGCATAATGAGTAATGCATAATGGGTGAAGCTTGACTTGAGTTACTGTGCATAAGGCCACTAACTATGCACATTAAATAGGACTTTTATCTGACTTATACTGTGCATAAGGCGGGCAGACCCTTACATCAACATAGTTCCTCAGAGCCACTTTGCTGGACCCACTGGCGTCATCGTCGTCAAAGTTGTCGGAGTAGGAATCATGGAATAGACGACTGAAATCCCCCTCTGAGTCAGACATAGATTGTCTCAAGGAGTTACACTTTGTGAGGGGTATACTGGATAGCAAAATAAACAAAAAAGGTACACAGGACATAAGGATCTTCTCAGTGCCTCTAGGACCTTTGTCGAGCTTTTAGTAAGGTTGAACGAAAAAGGTCTCTAGACTAGTAATAATGTTTTAAGCAGTATACCTTTATATAGATCTGCAGCAATCTATTTTTATCACTACATAATTCATATAGAATTACTGCATAATTTAGGTAATGTCCAGTTGCAAACCACACATTAATGCAGTTAATAATGCAGTTTTATAAATGAACTAGAAATGCTATTAAAAACACATCTGCCGTGTATCATACCGTATGAGTGACTCGGACGTCCACGTACATGCTGCTAACACACAGAGATATATAATCTTCATTTTGAGTCTTTCTTGTGGTTGTTGTCAATGCAAATTCTGATGGCTTCTCTACCACTGCTGTGGCGTTGGACAGTAGGGTAAGGATCCATACACTGGATAGCATCTCTCCTGAGGGCAGTTTATACAAATCATTGTTTGCTTGTTTCTGTGTACTTGTCACTCCTGTCATCCAACACATTACCTACCTGAGGCTAATTCACAGGTTCAAATATTGGAGCTAAGATAATTCTTATTGATGTAGACTATGCCGGCGGCAGGCAGCCTAGCATTTAAGAGTGTTGGGACAGCAACCAAAATGTTGCTGGTTCAAATCCCCAAGCGGACTAGGTGAAAAATACAGTGCCTTGCGAAAGTATTCGGCCCCCTTGAACTTTGCGACCTTTTGCCACATTTCAGGCTTCAAACATAAAGATATAAAACTGTATTTTTTTGTGAAGAATCAACAACAAGTGGGACACAATCATGAAGTGGAACGACATTTATTGGATATTTCAAACTTTTTTAACAAATCAAAAACTGAAAAATTGGGCGTGCAAAATTATTCAGCCCCTTTACTTTCAGTGCAGCAAACTCTCTCCAGAAGTTCAGTGAGGATCTCTGAATGATCCAATGTTTACCTAAATGACTAATGATGATAAATACAATCCACCTGTGTGTAATCAAGTCTCCGTATAAATGCACCTGCACTGTGATAGTCTCAGAGGTCCGTTAAAAGCGCAGAGAGCATCATGAAGAACAAGGAACACACCAGGCAGGTCCGAGATGCTGTTGTGAAGAAGTTTAAAGCCGGATTTGGATACAAAAAGATTTCCCAAGCTTTAAACATCCCAATGGTGCTTTCTGCAAGTGATAATATTGAAATGGAAGGAGTATCAGACCACTGCAAATCTACCAAGACCTGGCCGTCCCTCTAAACTTTCAGCTCATACAAGGAGAAGACTGATCAGAGATGCAGCCAAGAGGCCCATGATCACTCTGGATGAACTGTAGAGATCTACAGCTGAGGTGGGAGACTCTGTCCATAGGACAACAATCAGTCGTATATTACACAAATCTGGCCTTTATGGAAGAGTGGCAAGAAGAAAGCCATTTCTTAAAGATATCCATAAAAAGTGTCGTTTAAAGTTTGCCACAAGCCACCTGGGAGACACACCAAACATGTGGAAGAAGGTGCTCTGGTCAGATGAAACCAAAATTGAACTTTTTGGCAACAATGCAAAACGTTATGTTTGGCGTAAAAGCAACACAGCTCATCACCCTGAACACACCATCCCCACTGTCAAACATGGTGGTGGCAGCATCATGGTTTGGGCCTGCTTTTCTTCAGCAGGGACAGGGAAGATGGTTAAAATTGATGGGAAGATGGATGGAACCAAATACAGGACCATTCTGGAAGAAAACCAGATGGAGTCTGCAAAAGACCTGAGACTGGGACGGAGATTTGTCTTCCAACAAGACAATGATTCAAAACATAAAGCAAAATCTACAATGGAATGGTTCAAAAATAAACATATCCAGGTGTTAGAATGGCCAAGTCAAAGTCCAGACCTGAATCCAATCGAGAATCTGTGGAAAGAACTGAAAACTGCTGTTCACAAATGCTCTCCATCCAACCTCACTGAGCTCGAGCTGTTTTGCAAGGAGGAATGGGAAAAAATTTCAGTCTCTCATGTGCAAAACTGATAGAGACATACCCCAAGCGACTTACAGCTGTAATCGCAGCAAAAGGTGGCGCTACAAAGTATTAACTTAAGGGGGCTGAATAATTTTGCACACCCAATTTTTCAGTTTTTGATTTGTTAAAAAAGTTTGAAATATCCAATAAATGTCGTTCCACTTCATGATTGTGTCCCACTTGTTGTTGATTCTTCACAAAAAAATACAGTTTTATATCTTTATGTTTGAAGCTTGAAATGTGGCAAAAGGTCGCAAAGTTCAAGGGGGCCGAATATTTTCGCAAGGCACTGTATGTCAATGTGCCATTGAGCAAGGCATTTAACCCTAATTGCTCCAGGGTCGCCATCAATAATGACTGATCCCTCACTGTGACCTCACTCTCAGAGGGTCTCTCAGGGGGAGTTGGGATATGCAATAATCACATTTCCAATTCACACATGTATATAAAACACACTTGTGTGAAACTGGACAAATATATGCACCCACCTAATTATTATCAGGCACCGCTCCACCTGAAGAAGAATGTGTGTCATTCAGAATGCATTTTGTGCTTCTGCTCTTGGAGTTTATTGAATATTTTTACTTCGTTGTGTAAATGAATATTGAAATATTATGTTAATCTTGATTGTTTAATTTGTACAATCTGTTTAAGCAGTTGCTTCAATGATATACTGAAAGTGGCAGCTGTTGTATGAATGTTGAATGATAAACGTGCCAGTGAAATATTTAAAACTGGAGCCAAAAAGCTTGCAAAAAAAGTTGATCTGAAAATCTAACAGAAAAATATCCTAAAATATGCAGTATCTTCTCCCCATTCATCTGCCATCAATCATGACATCGTGGTGACCCCCTCCATGTGATACAGGCCGTCGAAAAATGAGAAAACTCTAAACAAACAACAACACGAAGAGTTATCTATCTAAAATAGAGATGTATGGATAACCACTTCTCCAATATTTTTGGCTCTATAACAAAGAACAAACAATAAAAACACATACACGATCAAATATAAATATTAGAATCAACTATTAAAGACTACCATAACTCACTGGATTCTCCAATTACATTGAGTGAACTACAGGACAAAATACAAACCCTCCAACCTAAAAAGGCCTGTGGGGTTGATGGTATCCTAAATTAAATGATAAAATATACAGACCACAAATTCCAGTTGGCTATACTTAAACTCTTTAACATCATCCTCAGCTCTGGTATCTTATCCAATATTCGGAACCAAAGACTGATCACCCCAATCCACAAAAGTGGAGCCAAATTTGACCCCAATAACTACTGGGGGTCAACAGCAACCTTGGGAAAATCATCTGCATTATCATTAACAGACTCGTACATTTCCTCAGTGAAAACAATGTACTAAGAATTTTTTTTATTGGCTTTTTACCAAATTACCGTACAACAGACCACGTAGTCAACCTGCACGCCCTAATTGACAAACAAACAAACCAAAACAAAGGCAAAGTCTTCTCATGCTTTGTTGATTTCAAAAGCTTTCGACTCAATTTGGCATGATGGTCTCCTATATGGAAAGTGGTGTTGTGTGAAAAACATACAACATTATAAAATCCATGTACACAAACAACAAATGTGCAGTTAAAATTGGTTAAAAAAAGCACACATTTCTTTCCACAGGGCAGCATAAGCCCTACCTTCTTCAACATATATATCAACGAATTGGCGAGGGCACTAGAACAGTCTGCAGCACCCGGCCTCACCCTACTAGAATCTGAAGTCAAATGTCTACTGTTTGCAGATGATCTGGAGCTTCTGTCCCCAACCAAGGAGGGCCTACAGCAGCACCTAAATATAAAGCACAGATTCTGTTAGACCTGGGCCCTGACAGTAAATCTCAGTAAGACAAAAATAATGGTGTTCCAAAAAAGGTCCAGTTGCCAGGACCACAAATATAAATTCCATCTAGACACCGTTGCCCTAGAACACACAAAAAAACAATACATACCTTGTCCTAAACATCAGTACCACAGGTAACTTCCACAAAGCTGTGAACAATCTGAGAGACAAAAGGAAAATAAAAGGAACATAACATTTCACATACCAATTAGGATCTGGCTAAAAAAATACTTGAATCAGGAATCGCACCTATTGCCCTTTATGGTTATGAGGTCTGGGGTCCGCTCACCAAACAAGAATTCACAAAATGGGACAAACACTGAATTGAGACTCTGCATGCAGAATTCTGCAAAAATATCCACTGTGTACAACGTAAAACACCAAATAATGCATGCAGAGCAGAATTAGGCCAATACCAGCTAATTATCAAAATCCAGGAAAGAGCTGTTAAATTCTACAACCACCAAAAAGGAAGCAATTCCCAAACCTTCCATAACAAAGCCATCACCTACAGAGAAATTAACCTGGAGAACTCCCTAAGCAAGCTGGTCCTTGGGCTCTGTTCACAAACACAAACAGACACCACAGAGCCCCAGGACAGCAACAGTTAGGCCCAACCAAATCATGAGAAAACATTGATAATTACTAGACACATTGGAAAGTTTTACAAGAAAACTGAGAGAACTAGAATGCTATTTGGCCCTAAACAGAGAGTACACAGTAGCAGAATACCTGACCACTGTGACTGACCCAAAATTAAGGACATCTTTGACTTGCTATTGAGAAAGGCTGCCGAAGGCAGACCTGGCTCAAGAGGAGACAGGCTATGTGCACATTGCCCTTAAAATGAGGTGGAAACTGAGCTGCACTTCCTAATCTCCTGAAAAATTTATGACCATATTAGAGACTCATATTTCGCTTAGATTACACAGACCCACAAAGAATTTAAAAACTAATTTAAAAAAATTAAACTCCCATATCTATTGGGTGAAATACCACAGTGTGCCATCACAGCAGCAAGATTTGTGACATGTTCCCACAAGAAAAGGGCAACCAGTGAAGAATAAACACCACTGTAAATACAACCTATATTTATATTTATTTATTTTCATTTTGAAAACTATAAACAAACAACAACACGAAGAGCTGTTTAAAAGCACAGTCAACTTAGAGTATGTCAACTTCTGACCCACTGTAATTGTGATACAGTGAATTACAAGTGAAATAATCTGTCTGTAAACAATTGTTGGAAAAACGACTTGTGCCATGCACAAAGTAGATGTCCTAACCGAAACTAAAGAAATTGTCCTAACCGAAACTAAAAAAATTGTGGAGTGGTTGAAAAACGAGTTTTAATGACTCCAACCTAAGTATATGTAAACTTCCGACTTCAACTGTATATGCTGTATTGGGTAAATAAATGACACAAACTCCAGTAGGCTAATCTTTCTGAGTGTGAACTGTATTATTGTAGGCCTAGTGTATTGTTTTATACTGTATTATATGGACTGGAATTACGCTCCTCGTTCAAACCATGATCAAGTTGGGAGAGAACATGCAATTCTGGTGCAGCACGTGCGAATTTGATTTAAAAGTTGAATTATAATAGGGCCCATTTCTATAATTAGTAGGCTTGCATATATATATATATATATATATATATATATATATATATATATATATATATATATATATATATATATATATACCTTTTAGAATATTTCCCCTAATATTATAGCCTACGTCCTCTTTCTCTCTCTATTGTTGCTTCATTCGTTCCTCGCTTTCAACGGTTCAATTAAATACGTTTCGTTATCCTTATCATCACAATTCTAATGACATGCTTGCATAATATAAGACTAGAATTAGATGCAGACAGCTTCTACTTCTCTTCACGAAGATTGAATGGTTATGGGGTCTGAATAAATAAATGCTATAGCCTACGGGCCATCTCGCGTTCCCACTTCTTTCAAACTACCCGTGAGTTCTATTGGCTGCTTTATTTAACATTCAGTAAACATGAGCTTGCATCCCTCTTTGAATAGTCTATTGGTATAATACATGCACACAAAAAATGACCAGCAAGCTATTATAGTCTATCTTTTCTTGCATGGGACTCAAAGAGCTAAGGAGCTTTTTTTAGGAGAGAGGCCACAGGTGGTGTGCGTATTGCGCAAGGTACAGAGGCTATAAGTTAGAAGCTTATTATGCATAGCCCATCATTCATTAGCTAAATATAAGGCTAAATCGGCATTGAATGTATTTCCTGAAAGTGGTAGGCTTGGACATCTACATGCAGTATATGCCTATATGCATCTTAAACGGGATAATCTATTTTGGATGATTGATCATACAGGCAGCAGAGAGAATTATTGTTTTATTATTGGCGAAACACCAGTACACATACATACAATAACTATTTTTTTTAAACAGACTTTCACGCCTGCTCCCGCTCTCCCTCTCTGGCGCTCAAGGGCTGCCCTTCATCATGCACACCTGTCACCATCATTACACGCAGGAAAGCTCATTGGACTCACCTGGACTACTTCCCTTTGTTGATTGCCTCGTGTATAACTGTCTGCTCCCACGTTTGTTCCCTGTGTCTGTCTGCATTAATGTTGTTATGTGTTTACGTCCAGGCGCTGTGCTGTCCTGTCCCATGTCCGTCGCCATTAAATGTTCCCTCCATGTACCTGCTACCTGTCTCTACCAGCGTCGACCCTTACACAGACAATGATAACATATGCTAAGGGGTACAACAAATTACAGATTATACAAAGAATTTAAAAGATACACACATTTTGACTGTTTTAACAGCTTTCTTATTAAAATAATGTAGAATGGTCTTAATGTACTGCTCAATTACTGAATTTACCACAATTAGATTTATGAGGTAAAATTGTTTTTCTTCATCCTTATTATAGTTAAGGAAACCGACCAGCACGTTCTCTCATAATAAGCAAAAGTCATCAACAATATTAACAATGATAAAACTATAATTATCTTGCCATAATTTCTTTACATGTAGACAATGCCAAAATAAATGCAAAACCGTTTCTGGATGCTCAACACAAAAAGTACTGTTAATGTAAATGTATATTTTTAATTTCTTCAGGTAATGATTTGCAGGGTAATACTTATGGATCATTCTGAAAGAGACCTCTTTAACCAAGCAGGTATTTGTTTGGTAATAACCATACATTTTTCCAACAGATATTATCAAATCAAAATCAAATCAAACTTTATTTGCCACATGCGCCGAATACAACAAGTGTAGACTTTACCGTGAAATGCTTAGTGACGAGTCCTTAACCAACAGTACAGTTCAAGAAGAAGAAATATTTACCAAGTAGGCTAAAATAAAAAGTAATAATAAAAAGTAAAACAATAAGAATAACAATAACAATAACGAGGCTATATACAGGGGGCACCGGTACTGAGTCAGTGTGCAGTCTCCGACAATTTTCTGGGCTTTCCTCTGACACCGCCTGTTATATAGGTCCTGGATGGCAGGAAGCTTGGCCCCAGTGATGTACTGGGCCGTTCCCCCTACCCTCTGTAGCGCCTTACGGTCAGATAGCGAGCAGTTACCGTACCAGGTGGTGATGCAACCGGTCAGGATGCTCTCGATGGTGCAGCTGTAGAACCTTTTGAAAATCTGGGGACCCATGCCAAATCTTTTCAGTCTCCTGAGGGGGAAAAGGTTTGGCGTGCCCTCTTCACGACTGTCTTGGTATGTTTGGACAATCATAGTTCGTTGGTGATGTGGACACCAAGGAGCTTGAATCTCTCGACCCGCTCCACTACAGTCCCGTCGATGTTAATGGGGGCCTGTTCGGCCCACCTTTTCCTGTAGTCCACAATCAGCTCCTTTGTCTTGCTCACATTGAGGGAGAGGTTGTTGTCCTGGCACCACACTGCCAGTTCTCTGACCTCCTCCCAATAGGCCGACTCATCATTAACGGTGATCAGGCCTACCACTGTTGTGTCGCCAGCAAACTTAATGATGGTGTCAGAGTCGTGTTTGTCGTGGGTGAACAGGGAATACAGGAGGGGACCAAGTACACACCCCGGAGGGGCCCCAGTGTTAAGGATCAGCGTGGCAGACATGCTGTTGCCGACTCTTACCACCTGGGGTTGGCCCGTCAGGAAATTCAGGATTCAGTTGAGGAGGGAGGTGTTTAGTCCCAGAGTCCTTAGCTTACTGATGAGCTTCGTAGGCACTATGGTGTTGAACACTGAGCTGTAGTCAATTAACAGCATTCTCACATAGGTGTTCCTTTTGAATAGGCGAGAAAGGGCAGTGTGGAGTGCGATTGAGATTGCGTCATCTGTGGATCTGTTGGGGTGGTATGCGAATTGGAGGGGGTCTAGAGTGTCTAGGAGGATGCTGTTGATGTGATCCATGACCAGCCTTTCAAAGCACTTCATGGCTACCGACATGAGTGCCACAGGGCGGTAATCATTTAGGCAGGTTACCTTCGCTTCCTTGGGCACAGGGACAATGGTGGTCTGCTTGAAACATGTAGGTATTACAGACTTGGTCAGGGAGAGGTTGAAAATGTCAGTGAAGACACTTGACAGTTGGTCCACACATGCTTTGAGTACCCATCCTGGTAATCCGTCTGGCCCAGCGGCTTTGTGAATGTTGACCTGTTTAAAGGTTTTGTTCACATCGGCTACCGAGAGCGTTATCACACAGTCACCCAGAGCAGCTGGTGCTCACATGCATGCTTCAGTGTTGCTTGCCTCGAAGCGATCATAAAAGGCATTAAGCTTGTCTGGTAGGCTCATGTCACTGGGCAGCTCATGGCTGGGTTTCCCTTTGCAGTCTGTAATAGTTTTCAAGCCCTGTCACCTCCGACGAGCGTCAGAACAGGTGTAGGATTCAATCTTCATCCTGTATTGACACTTTGTTTGTTTGATGGTTCGTCTGAGGGCATAGCGGGATTTCATATAAGTGTCCGGATTAGTCACCTGCTCCTTGAAAGTGGCAGCTCTAGCCTTTAGCTTGATGCGGATGTTGCCTGTAATCCATGGCTTCTGGTTGGGATATGTACGTACAGTCACTGTGGGGACGACGTCATCGATGCACTTATTAATGAAGCCGATGACTGACGTGGTGTATTCCTCAATGCCATTGGATGAATCCCGGAACATATTCCAGTCTGTGCTAGCAAAATAGTCCTGTAGTGTCACGTTCTTTCAAAATTGAACCCAGAAGCAGACCAGGACAAGGAGAGTAGGAAGAAGGTGAGTATTTATTTACAAGTGAATGTGAATGGGTAGATATATCCAGGTGGCGTAACGGGCAGCGGTGGTGAGTTGATGGGAGTAAATAGGTGGATCCAATGGGGTAGCGGAATCCTCCAACGACCAGGCGGGAATGGGGTAAATGATCCGGGTAAGTAACTGAAGACAGAACAAACGGAGGTAAGTTTAAGGCAAGCAATACGTAAAAAACAACAAAACAAATTCTATCCAACTTGAGGCTGATACTATGGCACAACATACTGTTCATGGCTAACGATCCGGCAGGGAATGGATGTCAGGTCAGAGCTTTTGAAGGGGAGAGGTGATGATCAGGACAGGTGTGCAGATTACTGATGGGATACAGGTGCGGGTGAACATTGATCTCCCAACAAGCTAATTCGCCCGGCAACCAGACAGGGTGCGTTCCAGGACACCGGAAACACACTCCAGGACAGAAACACAGGCAAACACAGACTCAGGAAGCGGGATTCGAGACATGTAGTTTAGCATTATAGACAAATGTATTCCAGTAAGTTGTGACATAAGGAATAGATACAATATCCCTTTGAAATAAAGCACTATGGATATGTTGTTCTGAGGGAGCAAGGAGAAACACACGTTTCCAATTGGAGAGTCAACTGGATTAAGCGAGGGTAGCTCAAGAAGGTGAGGTCTGGTTACAACTCTAAACAACATGAGAGTTCCAGATGGAATAGCATCAAAGACTATGGCGAACTCTCAACAGTAAGTATAACAGGGATTCTGTAACAAGATACAAAATTCCTCATAATTGAGTAGCAATCCTTCTGCATTAAAAAGTTGACTCACCAGCAGGATATGATTATTGAACCAGTTCTTAAAAAAGAAAGACTTGTTTCTATACAAAATATCTTTACTGTTCCAAATGAAATACCTATGTGAGGAAAAATTATGTTCATATATTAATGACCACGCTAAGAATACTTGTCTATGAAAAGCAGATTATTTTGTAGGAATGTTATCAATGTTATAGCTACAAAATAACATACATTTGAAGCCACCAAAACAGAAGAAGATATAATGAGGGATGAAATTCCAACTTTAAGTTGGATTCTTTAAGAAATGTTTAGCCCAATTTATCTTAAAAGTCTTATTCAATGTAGAAAATGTTTTAAAAAATTGAGACCACTATTTCCATGTGTTCAATAACGACATATTTCCTAATATTATGTGTACGATTTCTCCAGATGATGTTGAAAAGCATCTGGTCAACAAGAATCCAGATTTCACATATGAAACCATCCATCTTGATAAAGTGGAAGAGAGTGAAAAAAATGAAAAAATAACCCAAACAATCTCATACTCCAAGTTTTTTTATGAAAACAAAAGTAAAATGTCAATAGACTCGCGAATAGGTATTTGTGCACAATGGTCTTTTTGAATAGGCTATAATGACAAACTTCAAAATGTGAGGAACAAATAGTGCAGAATAAGGAATCATTTGGAACAGGTCTTGGATCGTCTTTATATACTGTATATCCCACATCAGATTGCCCTACCTTGTTTGCCTTGCTACAGTGTTTTTCCGTACTGAGAGAAAAATATACTGAACCAATACTGCTATCTGCTGCACAGGAGTAGTAGGACACGCAAAACTACACAAGTTATCCCCTAAAAACGAATATTATTATAATCAAGGTCATATTTGTACTCCAAAATGAATATTAAGAAAAACTACAGCTAAACCTTATTGATAAGATTCTTAATATTTGATTGGATTTGTTATGGAAACCATATAGCGAAGCTATGATTATTATTAGCAACTATTTAAATATGTATTTTTATAAATTCATGACAACTTTCAACATGAATAAAAGTCAGAAAGCTCCATCTATAGAGCACATGTAGATTGAATATGATTGGAGATAAATATCAATAGTTATTTGCTCAATAAACAGACTATTGACTCATGGAGGGACCGATGTTACTTTGTTGTAACTGAACCGGTTCAGTCTAGGCATCTTCTATGTTAATGCAAATGTTTGTGTTTTTAACCTTGGTTTCCTTTCAAGATGGAATATGATACCTTACTGTAGTATTGGTTCATCCCATGTTTACACAACATATCCAGACTGCTATTATACTGTTCTACTGTTCTACTGTTCTCTTCTCTAATCCTGAGGTGGAGCCAAACATTCCAATGCTCTACGTGTTCCCTGACACACACACACACACACACACACACACACACACACACACACACACACACACACACAGTGTGGTGTCACCGTGTGTACATGAGGCGTGATAGTGTGTTGAGGAAATACATCAAAGCTCCCTATCATCTACAAATTGTAACAACATGGAGGGAAGGGATGATTGGGATCAAGAAATAGACTGGACACATCATTGGATTTCACATTTCTGGAAACAAACGTGTCAATTATCATTGGAAAAAAGGTGAGTAAATCAATTTACCAGTGTGATATTTACACATTTAGAAGTAACCCACTCAATCACCATTACAGAAAAAAAAATTGTAAACCATAATACACGGTTTATTGAGCTGTTTAATACTAGTAAAAAGCATCGGTAACATAATTTACTGAAACATTTGATTGTAAATGAAAGTGTGATACTGCAGGACAATATTGAAGGCTACGCCCTAACTGAGATGACCTTTCTTTGCTTAGCAATGAACTATGTGAAATGCATGTATTGGTCTAAGCAGAAGAATAGCTATTTATCTTCCACATGAGACCACTTCTTGATCAAACACTTTATACAGAATGTTTATGGGCCGATCCAGCCACTTTCAGGCTTTCAGGGCCAAGTGACTTCCTTCCCCTCATTTGTTATAATCCCTCCCTTTTGCTGGAGAACTGCATGGGTGAATGATAAAGTAATACAGTCTTCAAGTAGGCTACAGTAATAAGGATACAAACTACGCTGGTACTGAAACAGTGAGTACTACTTTAGTTTTTACTTATACGTTTCCCTATATTGTAAGTAAAACCTGATTCTCTCAGAATATAGGTATCTATTAATAAAAAATGTTTTTTGCTGTTGTATGGTTGTTGGTTGTGTTCATGTGAACAAAGACTCAAGCTCTTGTGATACAAGCTCTTGTGGTACTCTGTTTTTTAATTACCTTTGTTCTAACGCTCAAATTCTGTGTCTTCGAACTAGCAGCTAATGTATAAAACACCTTGTATTGGGTTTTAGGGACAATGTCCATTGGGTGTGAATTTCTTTGTATTGACTGTTCCTTACCTTTGACACATTCCAATTGGAAAGCACCTGTATGAATGTATTTACGTCATGTAAAGCAAAGAAAAGTAATCCGCCGTGCTGTGGTCATTTAGAAAGGGATGTTATCAGAGAGTGCAGCACACCCTGTTTTAAGTTGCTTGTGTGGAGCTGTCAGCACTCAACCATGCAGTTGTTTAACAATGGTGGTGGCTAAGTATCCACTCTCCTCTGTCATTGCAACCAAGTTTTTGGAAGCAGAGGCACAATATTTTGTGTGTAAGAAAGAATGGGTGTTGGCTACAACTTGAGTTTAAACCAGTGGTGTAAAGTACTTAAGTAAAAATACTTTCAAGTACTACTTAAGTTGTTCTTTAGGTATCTGTACTTTACTATACAAAAGTTTTACTTTTCCTCCACTACATTCCTGAAGTAAATAATGTACATTTTACTCCATACATTTTCTCTGACATCCAAAAGTACTCGTTACATGTTTAATGCTTAGCAGGACAGAAAATGGTCCAATTCACACACTTATCAAGAGAACATCCCTGGTCATCCCTGCTGTGAAATGATTTATACTTTTAATATACTTAAGTATATTTAAACCAAATACTTTTAGACTTTTACTCAAGTAGTATTTTGCTAGGTGACTCACTTTTACTTGAGTAATTTTCTATTAAGGTATCTTTACTTTTACTCAAGTATGACATTTTGTTACTTTTTCCACCACTGGTTTAAGTTTCAACATCAAAGCTATGATCTCCAGAAAGTTATCTGTTAACCTAACAAAAATGGTTTAAGGCAAAGAAAATGATTAGTGCTTTATCTTACCAGAGGAGACTGATGAGGATCAACAGTACAGTAACTGTGTTAAAGTAGAAGTTGGGGTCAATAAACACAGTAGCAACCTGAGCTATGAACTAACCAAATTGCTTTTCCTCATTGTCTGTGTTTTCTGTTTGCGTTCGTTTCTAGGCCACCGCTACACCATGTTTCCTACAATCCCATTAGCTAAGGGCACCGTAACCCCTAACACTACAGCCAGCCATACCACCGCCGCTCCCGGGTTTATAGACCAACTACTGAACAAGATTCCCTGTGAGTAACCCCCTAAATCCCCCCGCCTCTCACTCTACCCCCTCCTCTGCCCCCACCCCTCCTGAGTGGGCACCCCTATGCTGCCCCCCTTCTGTCCCACTTTCAACAGACATGGCAGGGGAGAGCTGCCTGCCTGGACACCTGTCTTCATGTGTCATATCTAATTCCACTCCCAACACACATTTCTTAGCTCTCAATTTTCACTTATTATACAAGTTTATATCTCCTGAATCTTGCTGACTGTGCTCTTGCTGCATGCTTCAGATGTGTGTCATAGTGAGACAAGTTGACTACACTGACTCTCTCAAGACTCGGCAGCTAGGGGCTGCTACTCTCACATAAATACAAGGCGTATGTCTTTTTCAATAGCTCTCCATTTCTACTTGTTACAAGTTAATCTCTCCTTAATCCTGCTGGCTGTGCTCTTGCCTCATGCTTCAGATGTGTGTCACAATGAGACAAACTGCTGTCTTTTTTTTGTCTCACTCAGTGCCAAGATGGGCCATTTACACCATCTTTGCTGTCATTGTCTTGATGTTTTTGGTGTGTATTATATGCATCTGTGCGAAATGCTGCTGCAAGAGCAAGAAAAAGATCAAAAAGAAGCCGGACAATCAAATCAATCTACAAGGGGTGATTGGTTCCTCGACTACATCGCTAGTAAGTACTGGGAGTAGTAGTCGTCGTAGCTAGATGTTGGTGGGATAGCGCAGAGCGTCTGCTCCATTCTATCCATTTATTTTTGTTTAGACTGGTCGCCATTGTGAAGAAGGAGTGAGGTAGAGGTGCAGCTTTAGCTCCTCATGTCTGTTAGCACGGGCCGCTGATTGAGGGATTGGTTGGCTGGCCGATGAATGTGATTGGCTGGTTCAAGGTATGACAGTGTTCTTGATGGGCAGGTCCAACATGGCTCGGATGATGCAGGCTACGGCTCAGCTAAAAACCGGGGGAGACTACTCTATTCTCTGGAATACAAGGCACAAGAGGTTAGAATTAACTTGATTCGTCTTTTGAACTTGTAACTTGATCAAAATACTGTAGCCACCACAAGCCATAGATCCAGTTCCCCTTTGATCACAGATTAAACAAGATATTAATTGTCACACATATAAAGAGAAATGTCTTCTTTTTCAAAATATCACTGAAGTAGAATTCAGTGTGTATTTATTTTTCAACCATACAGTGATATCGTGTTTTTCTGGCACCCTTATCTTCCCCTACTATCTTTGACTATCCTGCCATCTCTCATACCCTGCAGCTGACAGTGGGGCTCAAAGAGGCTGCAGCTCTGACAGCCATGGACCGGAGTGGCACCTCTGACCCCTATGTTAAAGTCTACATCACTCCCAACAAGTCAAAGACATTCGAGACTAAGGTCTACAGGAAAACCCTCAACCCTGTGTTCAATGAACACTTCACATTTAAGGTATTTGAAGGGTATTATACACATGTTATTATAGCAGTATTACCAGACAGTATACCAATTTGAGAGGTTTTTAAACTGTTTTACATACCATACACAGTGTGAGTCTGTGTTTCTGCACCACTCTTGACTCGTGCCTGACTATCTTGTGTCCAGATTGACAAGGCTGAGCTCAATGAGTCCACCATAGTCATGAAAGTGTTCGACTTCGATAGATTCTCCAAACACGACATCATCGGGGAGCTGAGGCTGCAGCTCGGAATCATCGACTGGAATCATGTGATTGAAGAGTGGGAAGACCTGAGAGAACCCTCCAAGTTTGAGGTCAGGAGATTTACTTGATTTCTGGAACCAAATAGTGCAGGTCAAAAGTTTTTTTTCAAACAGCATTTGAATATCACAAAGTTGTTCAATCTAGCCATAGGCCTACTTTGCCTTGACATCTATAGGCCCACATACTGAATTTCCACATGTGATTACAGGATGAAATTCTGGGGGAGATCTGCTTCTCGTTGCGCTACGTCCCCACCACTAACAAGTTGACTGTTGTCATCCTGGAAGCCAAGAACTTAAAGAGTATGGACAAAGGGGGCTCATCAGGTAGGTGGAAGCCTGGCTCTCTGAGAGGAAGACTGAGTGGTTGTTTTGCTGAAGAGGCTAGTTATGATTAGCCTGGAATCCAGACCTGTTTTGTGCTGACATTCCACTCCTTGTTCTCAGTCAGTGTCATGCAACAAACATGTAACACGGAGAAACAAAGAGTGGAACGTTACCACAAAACAGGTCTGGATTCCAGCCTAAGTTATTAATTAAACAAATAATATTCTGTTATTATTGAGGCCAGTTTCGATTATCACAAATAATACTGCATTATTTGTGAGGCAGTGGATGCTCAAAATACTCTCTACTGTACTCATGTACACTGTAGATCCCTATGTAAAAGTGCAGCTTGCTCTGGACAAGAAGAAGTGGAAGAGAAAGAAGACATCTGTTAAAAAGTCCACACTGAATCCCTACTTCAACGAATCCTTTACGTTTGATGTGTCGTTTGAACAAATTCAAGTAAGTATGATCTTATCTCAGAATATGGCTAAGATGAGGCCAGTTACAAGCTCAACAGCCTGCATGCTATGGAGCTCCAGAAAAGAGGCCACCTCTTTACATTATAATGTTATTTTGTTGGCAAAATCATTTAAACAAAAAGATTATGGGACATTCTCTGTAAAAGCACAGTTTTCAGTGACTGTTCTCTGCTGTCGCTCCCTCTAGAGGGTTCACCTGATGATTTCCGTGTGGGACCATGACAAGTTGAGCAGGAACGACGCCATAGGGAAGATTTTCCTGGGTTGTGATGCTGCAGGGAACCAGCTGAGGCACTGGGCAGATATGCTGTCCAATCCCCGTAGGCCTGTGGCTCAGTGGCACAACTTGCTTTCCAACGAACAAGTGGACTCCACCCTCGACCTCAAACACACAGTTAGGATCCCCTTCATCAATAAGAACTTTTGAGAAATCTTATACTCGCTTGCCAGACTCAAGGCACTCAAGTGGCTATGGGAAGAGGTTGGAGAAAATCCTCCTCCATGGCCCGACATAACCCGATTCCTCCTTCTACTTCACTCAGCTAATAGCCTCTTGGAGGCCCTAGCACTTTTAAACAAAATACAGACCCTTCAGAAAGTATTCACACCCCTTGACTTTTTCAACATTTTGTTGTGTTACAGCCTGAATTTAAAATGGATTATATTGAGATTTTTACGTCACTGTCCTACACACAATACCCTATCATTTCAAAGTGGAATTATGTTTTTAGAAATATTTACAAAAAATATTTTTATGAAAAGCTGAAATGTTTTGAGTCAATAAGTATTGAACCCCTATGTTATGGCGAGCCTAAATAAGTTCAGGAGTAAAAATGTGCTTAACAAGTCACATAATAAGTTGCATGGACTCCGTGTGCAATTATTGTGTTTAACATGATTTTTGAATGGCTACCTCATCTCTGTACCCCACACATACAATTATCTGTAAGTTCCCTCAGTCGATTAGTGAATTTCAAACACAGATTCAATCACAAAGACCAGGGAGGTTTTCCAATGCTTCTCAAAGAAGGGCACCTATTTGTAGATGAGTAAAAAATAAATTTAAAAAAAGCAGACATTGAATATCCTTTTGAGCATGGTGAAATTACACTTTGGATGCTGTATTAATGCACCCAGTCACTTCAAAGATACAGGCGTCCTTCCTAACTAAGGAAGAAAACCGCTCAGGGATTTCACCATGAGGCCAATGGTGATTTTAAAACAGTTACAGAGTTTAATGGCTGTGATAGGAGAAAACTGTGGATGGATCAACAACATTGTAGTTACTCCACAATACTAACCTTATTGACAGAGTGAAAAGAAGCAAACCTGTACAAAATAAGGCAATAAGGCACTAAAGTAAAACTGCAAAAAATGTGGCAAAGAAATGAACTGAATGTCCTGAATACAAAGCATTACGTTTTAGGGCAAATCCAACATAACACATCACTGAGTACCACTCTTCATATTTTCAAGCATGGTGGTGGCTGCATCATGTTATGGGTATGCTTCTCATCGGCAAGGACTAGGGAGTTTTTTGGGGGATAAAAATAAATGGAATAGAGCTAAGCACAGGCAAAAGCCTAGACGAAAACCTGGTTCAGTCTGCTTTCCAACAGACACTGGGAGACAAATTCACCTTTCAGCAGGACAATAACTTAAAGCACAGTTGCTTACCAAGCCAACATTGAATGTTCCTGAGTGGTCTAGTTACAGTTTAGACTTATATCAGGCTTGAAAATCTAAGTAATGGCTGTCTAGCAATGATCAACAACAAATTTGACAAAGCTTGAAACATTTTAAAAATAATAATGTGCAAATATCGTACAATCCAGGTGTGAAAAGCTCTTAGAGATTTTCCCAGAAAGACTCACATTTGTAATCTCAGCCAAATGTGATTATAACATGTATTGACTCAGGGGTGGGAATACTTATGTAAATGAAATATTTCTGCATTTCATTTTCAATAAATTTGCTAAAAACATGTTTTCACTTTGTTATTTTGAGGTTTTTGTGTAGATGGTTGCAAAAAAAAAAATCTATGTAATCCATTTTGAATTTAGGCTATAACACAACAAACTGTGGAATAAGTGAAGGGGTATGAATACTTTCTGAAGGCACTGTAGATGCTGCCATTTTTATAGACATTTCATGATAAACACATGATAATTTAGGAATAATAGAATTATAGAAGCTCAACTATTTTCTATGTAGTCCATTGTTTATTGGTTTTATCCTCAGTTTGAATAGCCTTACAGGTACATTTGAACACTGCACATATGACTGGCATGTTCCTAAAAAAGTAATTACAATTTGTCTCAGTTGTAGAACAATTGTCATAGTGTCTACCTCAAGTTATTCAACAAACACTGCCCATATATGGAAATATTCTAAAACTCTTACTTGATGGTAATATGCAATAAATCCATGTATGGCTTCTAATTTCCCCAAAGCATCTGATTGAATGTGTCTGATTGAATCTCAGATGATGTGCCCTACCTTGGGTCAATTAACCTGAGTTCAGCAGCCTCCTCTCTCCCAGTTGACACAGGGTTGGTACAGTGGGAAATCAGGGAGCCACAGCAGTGTCAGCCTATAATACCTTTAGATTAACATGGATCCCTATGGGAGGGATAAAACAACTGAAGCAGAGCTTGGAGTCTGAGCCAGCATTGTCAGCACCTACTGTGCACATGCTCATTACAGCTACCTAATTAGGATCTATGTTTTGGACAGAGCACTGGAAGCACTGTGGCCACGACAAGAAGGGATGTTGCTTACTGCTCTCACAGGTGGTCAGGTGTAACATATTGAATGGTATGAAATATGTAAAGGAGTTTTTTCATGGCTTGAGTGCATGTTGTCAAACATACCCTTAATACAATAGTATTGCAACATATTTAGCAATATTGCAACAAATATGGAAGTTTGAGTATAACTTGGAAAGGTTTAGACTTTAAATCATGATACTTTGATTGAACTGGTTTCTAACCATGCATGTCAGTTATCATAGAGTGAAATTCAAAGAAGGGGCTATGCCTATAAGAGGAAATTGGAAGGATTCAAGGAAAATGTCTTCAATCTCCAATTAAATTGGGTTTTTATGGTTGTATTGGAAATTAAATAGACCTTCCCTCATTTCCAATTATAATTTTTCAATGGAAATCAAATAGATTTTCTCAGAATCCTCTTCATTATTCCGGTGAATTGTTACTTCCTGGAAAGAGATTAATGGATGACCAGTGTGTGTGAGAGCAGAACTGCACGTGTTTCCAGAACATAAGGATCTGAGTGATGATCCAACAGCAGAGCCAAACCAAAGGTCATCGCTCACGCTGCTGTGTTTTTCGCCCACTCTGTCCTGTGACACAGGCTCTCCCGCTGGGTGACCTGGCCTGTGGTGAGCCTCCCAACGCTGTGCACAGTAACATCAAAGAGCCCCTGGGAACCATGGAATATGCCTGTTCTGATCCTGACTACAGGCCTGATCAATAAACCATGGATAGCATACTCCCTGGTAGAGTTAGTAAGTCCACTCCCTGGTAGAGTTAGTAAGCCCACTCCCTGGTAGAGTTAGTAAGCCCACTCCCTGGTAGAGTTAGTAAGCCCACTCCCTGGTAGAGTTAGTAAGCCCACTCCCTGGTAGGGTTAGTAAGCCCACTCCCTGATAGAGTTAGTAAGCCCACTCCCTGGTAGAGTTAGTAAGCCCACTCCCTGGTAGAGTTAGTAAGCCCACTCCCTGGTAGAGTTAGTAAGCCCACTTCCTGGTAGAGTTAGTAAGCCCACTCTCTGGTAGAGTTAGTAAGCACAATCCCTGGTAGAGTTAGTAAGCCCACTCCCTGGTAGAGTTAGTAAGCACACTCCATGGTACCAGACACATGACACCAAGAGTCATTTAGCATGAGGCAAATGGGCAGAAAACAAGCAGATGATCTGTCAATGGGACTCCATCTAATTCATAATGTGGTTGTTAGTTCTCTCTAAGCATATTGTTTGAAGTGCTTCTGGAGTCATTGTTTGCGTAAAGACCCAAGCGTCACAAGCAGGTGTTGAATAATAGGTACAGAGGAGAGAGAAAGGCCTCAGAGAGGCAGGTGTCTTGGCAACAGGCAGGCAGGGCCTTCCCTTGCCGTCTCGCAGGGTTCTTATCGACACGTATCTTGCACCTGAAAATTAAGAGCTGAGAAGCTTGAGGGGTTCTTTGAAATGTAAATGGAGCCCACCCACCTACACATCTACCCCCCCCACCCCCACCTACACACCTACCCACCCACTCTCTGGACGTTGTGTGTCTGTATATCCATGCATTTGTAAGTGTCCAACACTACACCAACACTTCATTCACACCGACACCACAAATGCCCTGGACATTTCACAATGGCACCTCAGTCATGATGTTTGTCAGTAAATGTGCAGTATGACACACTGCTGAACTGACTCCTCTGTCATCATGACTATGAGATATTCACCTTAAATTATAAACCTTTTGATGTTACCTATTGCATGATGCATATTAAATAGAAAGAGGCGTGTGCAGCTTACAATGCTGATATAGAAATTGCTATTGTAACGTTTTCAAGGACACAGTGACAACATCTGGCCTACTATCTTCCTATTCACCACCCTATCTAGTGAGTTCCCTATGTCCTCCATAGTCAGATGGGCTATGTCATTGAGATTCAACTATTCTATCACTATGGGCCTATGTCATAGAGATACAACTATTCTATACATATGGGCCTATGTCATGGAGATAAAACTATTCTATCACTATGGGTCTATGTCACAGAGATAAAACTATTCTATCCATATGGGCCTATGTCATGGAGATAAAACGATTTCTTCACTATGGGCCTATGTCACAGAGATAAAACTATTATATCCATATGGGCCTATGTCATGGAGATAAAACTATTCTATCACTATGGGTCTATGTCACAGAGATAAAACTATTCTATCACTATGGGTCTATGTCACAGAGATAAAACTATTCTATCACTATGGGTCTATGTCACAGAGATAAAACTATTCTATCCATATGGGTCTATGTCATGGAGATAAAACTATTCTATCACTATGGGCCTATGTCATGGAGATAAAACTATTCTATCACTATGGGTCTATGTCACAGAGATAAAACTATTCTATCTCGATGGGTCTATGTCATGGAGATAAAACTATTCTATCTCGATGGGTCTATGTCATAGAGAAAAAAGTATTCTATCACTATGGGTCTATGTCACAGAGATAAAACTATTCTATCACTATGGGTCTATGTCACAGAGATAAAACTATTCTATCTCGATGGGTCTATGTCATAGAGAAAAAAGTATTCTATCACTATGGGTCTATGTCACAGAGATAAAACTATTCTATCTCTATGGGTCTATGTCACAGAGATAAAACTATTCTATCTCTATGGGTCTATGTCACAGAGATAAAACTATTCTATCTCTATGGGTCTATGTCACAGAGATACAACTATTCTATCTCTATGGACTATGTGCTCAGCTGCTCTGTATGCAGCAGGGTGACATCATGTGACTAGCGTTTCCAGGATACCTGGAGTGCGGCTAAGCTGCCCAATTAAAGCTTGCCTTGAAAACCAATGCCTCATACAGTTTAAGTGATTGCTCTCAATGAGGGTTTGCTTCATGCAGATTGCGACCAGGGTATGACAAGAAGGATTATTTGTCAATTGAGAGACGACGAGAGAAAATCCAATAAAATCATAGGCTATCACTACACAAGGTGAGTGTTTAAACCTTTTTGAATGTGAATTAGGCATAGGCATCTTCGTATCCCAGATTGTTAGCCTACAAATGATTAAGGAACAATGTGGGATAATATGATGTTCTATGGTAATTTAATCTAATGATATAACCATTTGATTATTGAAGAATATAATAATTATATGAGCCTACTCTATTGTTACACAACATTTAAGGTTGTTTTCTACTTTTTTTTGTTATCTGAATTCTTTTAAAAAACTGTCATGGACTGTCAGTCCCTTGAATCGATTGCCCAGACGAATTTGAGAGTTGCATTTCTCCAGCCCATTTATACCAAACCAATGGGGACTGGATCACTATCAGACCAAGATGTCCAGATTTATATTTTAATATTCCATCAAATCAATTGATGACATTTGATACGTCTAATGCAGGCAATATTTGTTAAATTTAGTTTTTTTGTATATTCAATACAATTTTTCCTTGACAGAGTTGTCAACACAGGGCCCACAACCGACCCCATTTACCGGGGGTGTATTTATTACGGAAACCGTTTACGGTTTAACAACCAAACGGAAGCAAACAGAGAAAATTGAACGAAATGGGGCGGGAGCTATTTGATTTTGTCCAATAGGAACTCTCGTTGGCCTTTTCCTCTTGGAATGGAAGGTTTTTGCAAAAAAAAAAAAAATAACAGACGAAACGTTTTGCAACAGATTCGGCATAATGATTCCACCTCAGTAGAATTCCTAATCTCGTTATTGAGGTGATTTGTCTACGTGAGCTTCCGTACTGTTCATTCAGCTGAGAGCTGCAAAGAGCGAGTGGATGGGGGGTTTGTGCTATCTGGAATTTCTATCCATTTCATTCTTGTTGTATGGACATCTATGCAATAGTGTACTGTTTGTCTACATTATTTCGAATGCGCATTTATTGTGTGTGTGTCTTTTGCTGATTGGCAAGCATTCATTAAACAGCGACACTGCACCAACCTTTTCTGGCTAGCTAAATTTGCTAACAGTAGCTAGCTAACTAACGTTAGCAAGCTGTGTGCATACGGCATACCATAGCAGGCAGCAATATTATAATGCAACACATTAATTTAGCAGAAATATGCTATGCTAAAAATGATTTGATTAGACTCGGTTAGTCAATGCACGGCTTGGCACACGTCCCCAGGAATCCTACCGCTAGCTGATTAACTGGCTGGTAAAAACAGCAGCGAGCCGACGGCCACCACCACAACATGAGTCAGATTAACGTTAGATGTCGGACTCTTTGAATGCTCTCTCTGCTGCTACTCCTCATCATTCATTTCAGTTCTCCGGCGGCAGAGGGAGATTCTCTACTATGACAATTGATATATTTAGTTACTTAGGCTGTGTTGATTGATGGTTACAGATTGTCAGCAGCCATTATCAACACAGATATCGGATAGCTTTGGAAAATGTTGAAACCCATGTTGATCATCAGAATCATCAATTAATCTGTCTGTCTTGTTCATCAGGAGGCAGAAAATGGAAACCGTGGAAAAATGGAACAAATGCCTAATATCACCTAAATTGTTGGATAGAAAAGTATTTCCCAAACAAAATGGCAAGACAGGTACTTGTTCTTCATGGGTTGCACTTTTAGTAATGTACACATAAAACAATGTTGCTTAACAAGTCATCGTGTATGAATGAATGGTAAATGAAAATACAGAACTGAAAATATAAATGTTCTTTCATTCACAGGCATGATTGTGAAGCATCTTCACAACACATTCAGACTTCAACATAGTTTACAGATACAGTCCATCAGTCGCTCAGAATGTGCCACTGGTAAGAAAATATTTGTCCTGAAACCTAGTGCCCTTTTTTATCCTGGTAATATTTCAATGTTGACTATTTTTTGAGCACTTCATCCTAAATGTTGGGGTTGGGTTTTTGATAATCTGTTTTAGCACTATGCATTAGCTACAGCATGTACAGAGGGTTCATTCTTATCATAACTAATTACATTGTAACACAGGTAAATATTCACACTGCCTTTGTCAGTCAGGAATATCTCAGTGTTAATGTTTAGCCCCTCAGCAAGCAACAATTGGTCTAATATGACAGGCTCCATTTTCTAGTACAAGGTTTCCCAAACTCGATCCTGGCCCCCTCCCCGGGTAAACAGTTTGGTTTTTGCCCGAGCGCTACACAGCTGCTTCAAATAATCAAAGCTTGATGATGAGTTGGTTATTTGAATCAGCTGTGCAGTGCTAGGGCGAAAACGTTTACCTGGAGAGGGGACCAGGATCGAGTTTGGGAAACCCTGTACTAGTAGAACAGAAATGGCAACATTTACAGAGTGGTTGAGCTATTTATAAAACCACAGATGTGGCACTGTGACTATCCTTTTGCTTGTATGAGGTACTATGCTGTTGAGGCCTTTCTCGTAGTTTTAATTAAAATTGTAAATGAGAACTTGTTCTCAACTTGCCTACCTGGTTAAATAAAGGTGAACAAAAAAAAATACAAGTTCAAGAAATATTATTACAGCAAAGTTACAGAACTTGGCAAGGCCTAATCTCTGGATGTTTTCCTACCTGTGTAATTCAGGCTCCTGTCCAAATTTGATGATGAGTAGGAATGAGCACCACGAGCCTCGGCCTGTCCCTGTTGCCCTCACCCCCCAGCTTGTCCCAAGGGCACACCGGCCCCTCTGCCTCTCCGTCTCCTCAGATAGCAATGGCCGCTTCAAAGCTCTGGAGACCCAAGAGTGGAAGAACAATCTCAAAGCCCAGGTATGTCTGTCTACTAGGCCTATACTGGTGAGTTTCCCCATCAGTGACTACTGTTAGCTATGTGAGTGGTTGTAGTACTTGCATTGTAACCAGGGGTTGTAACCAAAATTCTTTGCCCAGAACCACAATTTCTTTCCGTTCCACTGTTTCGACTAGCAAAATAAAGTTCTGAACCAGTTCGAACACCAAAAAAGAAACTGTTTATCGTTCCTTTTTGTTCCCTTTTAAACCGCTGAAATCAAATTACTTCACCAATGAATAGAGCTGCTTGCTATGGAGCTGGCAAGCTATGTACGTACATGCATGGACAGACAAGTGTAGCGAAGGGTATGACATGTGACTGACATTGGAATGTCTTTGAACTTCAGAGTTGGCTTAACTAACATTGGACCAGAGCTAGCCCTTGATTATGAGTTTTTTGAGCACTAGACCAGAGCTAGCTAAAAAGCTAGCTATAGTGCAATCGGGAAGTATTCAGACCCCTTGACTTTTTCCACATTTTGTTATGTTACAACCTTATTCTAAAAATGTGTGAATTGTTTTTTCCCCTTATCAATCTATACACAATACCCCATAATGACAAAGCAAAATAGTTTTTTATACATTTTTGCAAATTAATATAAACAATGAAAATATCACATTTACGTAAGTATTCAGACCCTTTAGTCAGTACTTTGTTGAAGCACCTTTGGCAGCGATTACAGCCTTGAGTCTTCTTGGGTATGACGCTGCAAGCTTCGCACACCTGTATTTGGTGAGTTACTTCCATTCTTCTCTGCAGATCCACTTAAGCTCTGTCAGGTTAGATGGAGAGCGTCGCTGCACAGCTATTTTCAGTTCTCTAGCGATGTTGGATCGGGTTAATGTCCGGGCTCTGGCTGAGCCACTCAAAGACATTTAGAGACTTGTCCCAAAGCCACTCCAGCATTGTCTTGGCTGTGTGCTTAGGGTAGTTATCCTGTTGGAAGGTGAACCTTCACCTCAGTCTGAGGTCCTGAGCGTTTTCATCAAGGATCTCTCTGTGCATTGCTCTGTTCATCTTTCCCTCGATCATGACTAGTCTCCCAGTTCCTGCCACTGAAAAACAACCCCACAGCATGATGCTGCCGCCACCATGTTTCACTGTAGGGAGAGTGAAAGGTTTCCTCCAGACGTGACGCTTGGCATTCAGGCCAAAGAGTTCCATCTTGGACCAGAGCATCTTGAGTCATTTCTTTGCCTTTTGACAAACTGCAAGAGGACTGTCTTGCCTTTTGCTGAGGAGTGTCTTCTGTCTGGCGACTCTACGCTAAAGGCCTGATTGGTGGAGTGCTGCAGAGGTGGGAGAACCTTTTCAGAAGGACATCCATCTCCACAGAGTAACTCTAGAGCTCTGTCAGTGACCATCGGGTTGTTGGTCACCTCCCTGACCAAGGCCCTTCTCCGATTGCTCAGTTTGGCGGCCAGCTCTAAGAAGAGTCTTGCTGGTTCCAAACTTCTTCCATTTCAGAATGATGGAGGCCACTGTGTTCTTGGGGACTTTCAATGCTGCAGACAGGTTTTGGTACACTTCCCCAGATCTGTGCCTCGACACAATCCTGTCTCTGATCTCTACGGACAATTCCTTCGACCTCATGGCTTGGTTTTTGCTCTGACATTCACTGTCAATTGATGGACCTTATATAGACAGGTGTGTGCCTTTCCAAATTATATCCAATCAATTGAATTTACCTCAGGTGGACTCCAAGTTGTAGAAACATCTCAAGGATGATCAGTAGAAACAGGATGGACCTGAGCTCAATTTTGAGTCTCATGGCAAAGGGTCTGAATACTTATGTAAATAAGTTATTTCTGTTTTATATTTGTAATACATTTACAAAAATTTCCACAAACCTGTTTCCGCTTTGAATTTATGGTGTATTGTGTGTAGATTGAGGAGGAAAAACTATTATTTAATCAATTTTAGAGCAAGGCTGTAATGTAACAAGATGTGGAAAAAGTCAATGGGTCTGAATACTTCCCGAATGCACTGTACCAGAAATGAAATAACACGTCTTACATTTTCGTAGATAATAAATCCAATGTGAAACATGAAATCTATAGTGTCCTTAACTAGCATTAAAAAAAGGTAATGCATTGTTCTCTACACTAAACAAAAATATAAATCCAACATGAAAAGTATTGGTCCCATGTTTCATGGGCTGAAATAAAAGATACCAGAACATTTCCATACACACAGTGATTATTTCTCTCAAATTTTGTCCACAAATATGTTTACATCCATGTTAGTGAGCATTTCTTCGTTGCCAAGGTAATCCATCCACCTGACAGATGTGGCATATCAAGAAGCTGATTAAACAGCATGATCATTACGCAGGTGCACCTTGTGCTGGGGACAATGAAAGACCAGTCTAAAATGTGCTGTTTTGTCAGACAACACAATGCCACAGATGTCTCATGTTTTGAGGGAGTGTGTAATTGGGATGCTGACTGCAGGAATGTCCACCAGAGCTGTTGCCAGAGATTACAGTTTTAATTTCTCTACCATAATGTTTTTTTAGAGAATTTGTCAGTACGTCCAACTGGCCTCACAACCCACGTGTAACCATGCCAGCCATGGACCTCCACATCAGGCTTCTTCACCTGCAGGATCGTCTGAAACCAGCCATCCGGACAGCTGATGAAACTGTGACCTGACTGCAGTTGGGTGTCGTAACCGACTTCAATGTGCAAATGCTCACCTTCGATGGCCACTGGCACACTAAAGAAGTGTGCTCTTCACAGATAAATTCTGGTTTCAACTGTACTGGGAAGATGGCAGACAGCGTCTATATAGCACTGTGTTGGCGAGCGGTTGGCTGATGACAACGTTTTTGTTCAGTGTAAAATCTCTCCCTACCTTCTGAATGACGCCTGTAACATCAGTAGCTACAGTAGACTATGCTTCGGGGGAAGGGTCAGATACCCTACACATGCACACACACTGGCAAAGATTTCCAGCTGGCAGGCAGACACTGGAATTAGTTTCTGAGTTGACAGTGAGGGCTTTGCATAGGCGCTTTGTTTTTTTTGTGGGACTGGAAAAAAATGTCCGGAATGTTAAATAACGTTAACCGGTTCCCATGCATTAAAAAAATAATGTCTCTGTTCCAGAACAATGTAGATCACATTTGTTGTCAGTTCTGTTTCTGTTCCTCTAAAATAAATTACCTTTTTGTTTCCAACCCCTCATTGTTACTAGTATTTTAATGTATTGCTGACATCCCAAAATGAATTTCTTTGAAAAAATCTGTGTCCTATCTTTTGGTATGGTGCCCTACTTCAGTATGCTTTGTGTGTGTGTTTGATGTTGTTTGTGTCTCACTTCAGATGGAGCAGGCCCACAGTGCAGGAGCAGCCAGCAGCACAGGCTCCCTGGAGAGGGCCTCATTGTTTTGTGCCTCTGGTTCCACCACGGCCTCCAGCTCTGGCCTATCCAGCCCTGTGGAGAACCTCACCAAGAGCAAGTCCTCCAGCCGCTTCTCCCTATTTTCCCCTCCCTGGAACAGTAGCTCAGAGTCCGACTCCAACCCCCCCTCCCGCTCCGGCTCCAAGAAGCTGCGTAACTACAGCATGAGAGCTGCCACAGGTCCTGCCGGGGTGGGGTCAGTGGGCAGGGCGGGTCCACCAGACACCCCAGACACGCCCAAACAGAACGTCCCGGAACACTTCCAGTACTCTGAGCCCGTCATCTCCAAGGTGACGGACTACATCTTCGTGGGCAACCTGAACGCAGCGTACAACGGGCGCACGCTGTGTCGCAACAACATTGACAGCATCATCGACATGAGCAGCATGCCAGGGGACTCCGGCCCAAGTCTCAGCCTTATCCCCTGCACCTGCTCCCGAGGAGCCCGCCACAGCTGGTCTCGCCTCAAGGTGGACATCTGTGATGTCCCAGACGCACTGGGCGAGGGAAGCCCCGCCCTGAAGCAGCACTGCTTCGAGGACATCAACGAGTGCATCGAGGCTTCCACAGAAAAAAGGAAACGAGTGCTGGTCCACTGCCGTGACGGGTACTCCCTGGCTCCGACCTGTATCATCCAGTACCTCATGGTGAAGCAGAATATGCGTCTGATCTCGGCTTATGAGCTGCTGAGGGCCAAGTACCCCGTTAACATCAGGGAGTGTCACCAGAATGTGCTGGTGAGCCTGGAGAGAGCTCTGCGGCCTGGAGGCAACGTGGACCCAGAGTGCTTCAAGCAGGCTATCTCAAGGAAAGTGGCCTGGACCTGACCTGGCTCCTCCCCTTCCACTCCCCTTTCCCTGTAGTTTGGCCCTCTTTATTTTTCTAATCTAACCGTGGCATTCAATGGATATTTTTCTATGGACAATTTTTGAAAGGCAGCTTTACTTTCTGTCATAGTCAACTGGATATGGAGATGTTGCCACTAACAGTGAGCTTCAAAAGTATTGGGACAGTGACACATTTTTTTATGTTTTGGCTCTGTACTTCAGCCCTTTGGATTTGAAATGATACGATGACTGAGGTTAAAGTGCAGACTGTCAGCTTTAATTTTAGGTTATTTTCATCCATATCTTGTAGAAGTGTTTAGAAACCATATTCTATTCTTATTTACAATAAAAGTGACTCCAAAATGACACTACACATTATTTACCATTAATTTCTATTGAGCACAAAATCATCTGAAACACCACCAAAGCAAATGCCTCTAACAAGTTTAGAGTCTCACAAGCTTGATGTAATCATTGCGTGCTAGGAATATGGGACCAAATACTACACTTTTGACCAGTTTAATACAAATATAAGTGAATTTGTCCCAATACTTTTAGTACAGCACTTTTTGCACATACCTTCTTAACGGTTCACCGGATATGGATGAAAATACCCTAAAATTAAAGCTGACAGTCTGCACTTTAACCTCAGTCATCGTATCATTTCAAATCCAAAGTGCTGAAGTACAGAGCCAAAACGACAACAAATGTCAGTCCCAATACTTTTGAAACTCAATGTACTTGCGACACATCAAAATGCTTGTGAAAATGTAAATGCAAGTTGATGTATTTGTCCTCTTCTGAGCCCGTGAATTTGACTTTGTGATGTTTCTCCATAAGCGATTAGATGTTTTACTCTTTACATCTGCTAGATATGGAAAATGTTTCATTCTAGACAGTGACTTCAGGCTGAATAAGCCCTGTGCTACCTTGGTTTTATTGTGGTTGTGTTTTTATTTCAGGGGAATTTGAATGGGAGTTCTCAGGAGAACTAATGATGATGTCATTCCAATATAGCTGCAAACACTGCTAATCTAATCTGAAAGCTCTGTGTGAATAATGGAGGATGTCACTGCTCTCTTGGATCTACATCGGCCAACCACAGGAGCAGATCATTACTGTACTTTATCAGCGACATGCAGGGGACTTTGCACATGGATGCCGATTTGTTGTTGTTGTAACTCCCTCCCTCACACCTCAATTGGTCTGTGACCCTCCTGCCACAGACAGACATAACAATGTGGTAGCCTCCTCAAGACATTTTCCATTATGGTTCAGAAGACCAGGTGGAAGACAACGATTTATCATAGATCATCCTCTATGAGGAAAACTAACTTACATGACGTTCCCTATCACTTTAACTCACCGTTGTAAACATTTGCTGTGCTACTTCTTGGAAACTGTGGCTTTGTAATTTCAGCTGTTGTGTATGCAATGAAAATGGATGGTCAGTATCTATCTCTCTGGAATGTCAGTATTAGTATATTATAAATCAGACTGAATGGTGATTCAGTGTTGTACTGCGGGAAATTCTATTGCACTACCTAAAAAGGTTCTCCAGAAATGCACAGTTTGATGGGTATTAGTAAGCTGACATGAATTTCAACACCAGTCAACTTTTTTATTGTCCTTGTTCTGTGGTATGGAAATGTATTTCTAAAATTATTGTTTTGAAGACTTTGTGCTCTAGTGTTCGATTCAGTTAATTTGGTCCCAATATTTTTCCCTTAAAGGGACAGTTTGTTCAAAAGTAATATTTCAATTATTTGACTTATCTTGGAAGTAGTCATAGACCAGTAGTGACTACGTCTAGGATTAGGGGTTCATTATTTTGCTTCAGCCACAACAGGCTAAATGTTAACATTCTCTACCTCAACACAAGGGTTGAATGTTGCCCACCTTTAGAACTGTCTGAATTGCAAAATCAACTCAAATTAACATAACATTGGAAAGCAAAACTTCATCTCCAGGGAGTTGTGTAGAGGCTCATATGATTTATAAAATAGTCACATTTCTGTAAAAAAAAAAAATATTTTAAAAAGATGGCTTGCTACAGTAATTTATCATATTCATAAAATACCACTGATCCAATGTTATTGTAGTATGATTATGATCATTAACCACTTTTATCTGACAGATTTAATATTAGAAATGCTTATTTTTGTCAGCAGTGGTTGTAGTACATGTTTGTTGTTCTGTGACCAGTATGGGTGGAATGGAAGCTTCAGTACATGAGTATGGTGCCTTTGCTTGAATTTGTCTTGTGCGACTGTACAGTGACACTTGCACACTTTGTATGCAGTTGTTGGGCGTTGATAAACATTTTTCTACTTTAAAATGTTGCCTATTGATGCTGTCAATGTTTTTAATTGGAATACATGACGTAAGGATCTTATGTGAGAATACAGTTATGTGAATTGGTTATTGCTGTAACATGTTTTGGTGGTCAGTGAGTGCACAGTCTTATGTACTATGCGAAATGTGGCTGTGACCATTCATCCATGATGTGATCAGGGTTACAGAATGACCCTAACTTTCCCAAAATTTCAAGGTGTTCCAGAAATCCTTTTTGGAAGATTCAGGATTTTCTGTGTATTTCCACCTGATTCCTGGAATCTACCAACTGGGATTTCTGGAAAACCTGGGAATTTTTAAACCCTAGATGTGATGATTCAACATCTGGTGCACTTCTGCACGCCATACAATTTAGGCCATAGACAGATGTTTTAACATTTTCATGGTGAATATACTATATTTAAAAAATAAACAGTTATAGAAGGTTTATTTGACCCTTGTGATGGTGTCTTTGGGTCGTCTCTCAACTTTGGTTTGGTTTTAAAACTTGTTCTCAGGTGAACTGTATAATGGCCCAGAATGTTTTGACTGAACTGTATATGAAACCAGAATATGTGAAGCTACGCATTTCCTGTCGAGTTTTTGGTAGGTGTACATATTAAAAAAGACGTTACATCATTGCCATATGTATATTGTTTGACCGGATTATTCTGTATAGAAACGTGAACAAAGTTGAGTCTTCGTGTTCTCAGGGTTCTATTCATTAGTGTATACCATAGCAAATGTTGCAAAACTTTTTGCAACAAAAATACGTTTCTTATCAGCTCAGGTTCAGGTAGTCCATCCCCATTTCTGTCTGTTTTCTTCCGTTTGATGACTAGTGAATTTACACGAGGCTAATCTTGGATTCCCCACATCAATATCAGTCGTGATGTGAACAAGTGCACTCGGGGAGGGCAGAAAGGGTAGAGAATCATAGGAAAATGGGGGCTTCAAGGTTTGATTTCGAGCATCAGGAAACTATTATTCTGCTCTCTGAAGAGGAGACACATACACACGAAATACCCTATGCAGAATAAGGAGCCAGGCTCCAGTTTTAAAATAATCAGCTTTAAACATACACATTCGTGAAGAAATTACATCTTGACGACATCAGACATTCCTGCAGAGGGTGAGGGGGGGGCTTGCTGACCCTGACCCCATCACAGTATTATTAGCCTTATTCCACACACAGAGCTAACACACTGCTGCTGTGGCCTGTCTGTCACCAGCCTCCATGACTTCTATGACCTGCACAACTTCAGCTTTCCCTTCCTTTATTCCATCGCCCTGCCCCTCTTCTGGCTCTCACTGGTCCTTAAGTACTACATATCCCCACAGTTTGCCTCTCCCCTCCCATCTCCCCCATTCTCAGGCTGCTGTATTCACTTACCCACCTGTCCAACACATTAGTGATGTGACGTCTGCAAAGAGCCTTTTTCATGCGATCGGGCATTTGATATCATTCCAGCCCTTTGCCCATTGTAACACAGTGTTAGATTTAATGTAGTCTGGTTGTCTGGAAGAAACAGCTCTTCAGCTAACGTCCTACAATGAATCATACCATACTGTATATGGCACTAAATTAAACATTCATATTCAGTGGCAGATATTACATATCATATTATTACTAAAACAAACATTCTTCTGTTTAGTATAAACACTTTTTCTCAGTGCTATGGTGACCGCCACCTCAACCTGATATGTTCTGGAAGAAATGCCAAAGCATGATGCTGGTATATATTGATTCTCCTCTAACACGTCACCATTAACTGCTCACTGATTCTCTAAAGTAGCTTGCGCTGTGCTGTTGTTACTTCTGGTTAATTATACAAGTCCATTGGTCATTTCATGTACAGCTTCCTGAATAGTCTTCACTGTGCAGCCAAAACAAATTCCCTGGACCGTTCTCACACCGGCTGCCTCCTTTACTTTCATCACTGAGCATTCACTCCTTCTTTTCTTCAGCCTGCTCAAACTGGTGGTGGTGGTATCACACTGCCACTTCTCTGTAGAACTCTTTCTGAATGGTCATCTCCCTATCAAATGCACTAACAACCCTAGCCCTGTCTCTCAGTTCTTCACACTTTCTGAATGGTCATCTCCCTATCAAACGCACTAACAACCCTAGCCCTGTCTCTCAGTTCTTCACACTTTCTGAATAGTCATCTCCCTATCAAACACACTAACAACCCTAGCCCTGTCTCTCAGTTCTTCACACTTTCTGAATAGTCATCTCCCTATCAAACGCACTAACAACCCTAGCCCTGTCTCTCAGTTCTTCACACTTTCTGAATGGTCATCTCCCTATCAAACGCACTAACAACCCTAGCCCTGTCTCTCAGTTCTTCACACTTTCTGAATGGTCATCTCCCTATCAAACGCACTAACAACCCTAGCCCTGTCTCTCAGTTCTTCACACTTTCTGAATGGTCATCTCCCTATCAAACGCACTAACAACCCTAGCCCTGTCTCTCAGTTCTTCACACTTTCTGAATAGTCATCTCCCTATCAAACACACTAACAACCCTAGCCCTGTCTCTCAGTTCTTCACACTTTTGAATGGTCATCTCCCTATCAAACACACTAACAACCCTAGCCCTGTCTCTCAGTTCTTCACACTTTCTGAATGGTCATCTCCCTATCAAACGCACTAACAACCCTAGCCCTGTCTCTCAGTTCTTCACACTTTCTGAATAGTCATCTCCCTATCAAACACACTAACAACCCTAGCCCTGTCTCTCAGTTCTTCACACTTTCTGAATGGTCATCTCCCTATCAAACGCACTAACAACCCTAGCCCTGTCTCTCAGTTCTTCACACTTTCTGAATGGTCATCTCCCTATCAAACGCACTAACAACCCTAGCCCTGTCTCTCAGTTCTTCACACTTTCTGAATGGTCATCTCCCTATCAAACGCACTAACAACCCTAGCCCTGTCTCTCAGTTCTTCACACTTTCTGAATGGTCATCTCCCTATCAAACGCACTAACAACCCTAGCCCTGTCTCTCAGTTCTTCACACTTTCTGAATGGTCATCTCCCTATCAAACGCACTAACAACCCTAGCCCTGTCTCTCAGTTCTTCACACTTTCTGAATGGTCATCTCCCTATCAAACGCACTAACAACCCTAGCCCTGTCTCTCAGTTCTTCACACTTTCTGAATGGTCATCTTATCAAACGCACTGCCCTGTCTCTCAATTTCTGAATGGTCATCTCCCTATCAAACGCACTAACAACCCTAGCCCTGTCTCTCAGTTCTTCACACTTTCTGAATGGTCATCTCCCTATCAAACGAAACAACCCTAGCCCTGTCTCTCATTCCTGAATGGTCATCTCCCTATCAAACGCACTAACAACCCTAGCCCTGTCTCTCAGTTCTTCACACTTTCTGAATGGTCATCTCCCTATCAAACGCACTAACAACCCTAGCCCTGTCTCTCAGTTCTTCACACTTTCTGAATGGTCATCTCCCTATCAAACGCACTAACAACCCTAGCCCTGTCTCTCAGTTCTTCACACTTTCTGAATGGTCATCTCCTATCAAACGCACTAACAACCCTAGCCCTGTCTCTCAGTTCTTCACACTTTCTGAATGGTCATCTCCCTATCAAACGCACTAACAACCCTAGCCCTGTCTCTCAGTTCTTCACACTTTCTGAATGGTCATCTCCCTATCAAACGCACTAACAACCCTAGCCCTGTCTCTCAGTTCTTCACACTTTCTGAATGGTCATCTCCCTATCAAACGCACTAACAACCCTAGCCCTGTCTCTCAGTTCTTCACACTTTCTGAATGGTCATCTCCCTATCAAACGCACTAACAACCCTAGCCCTGTCTCTCAGTTCTTCACACTTTCTGAATGGTCATCTCCCTATCAAACGCACTAACAACCCTAGCCCTGTCTCTCAGTTCTTCACACTTTCTGAAAGGTCATCTCCCTATCAAACGCACTAACAACCCTAGCCCTGTCTCTCAGTTCTTCACACTTTCTGAATGGTCATCTCCCTATCAAACGCACTAACAACCCTAGCCCTGTCTCTCAGTTCTTCACACTTTCTGAATGGTCATCTCCCTATCAAACACACTAACAACCCTAGCCCTGTCTCTCAGTTCTTCACACTTTCTGAATGGTCATCTCCCTATCAAACGCACTAACAACCCTAGCCCTGTCTCTCAGTTCTTCACACTTTCTGAATGGTCATCTCCCTATCAAACGCACTAACAACCCTAGCCCTGTCTCTCAGTTCTTCACACTTTCTGAAGCTAAAGTGGCAATCCGACTCACAGCAGTAAACCAAGCTACCCACAACTCATCAGAAAGGAAGCATCAGACCACCACTTTCTTCTGTACTAAATAAGGCTGTTGTCTAAAGGAATGATCACATAACAATCACAATATCATCAGAGTAAGGTTATTTATAACGGAGGAGGTGGGAGACAGATATAGTATTTCAGGTGCTTGCCTATTGGTCTGTGGATGAATCTACTTCCATAAACAGAAAGATGGGATTTCCTTGGCCATTGGGAATTGCAATATATACCATCTTATGATTCCATCTGCTGCTGTAGCCACTAGTCGGTCTCACCCATCCCTCCTCCAAAATCTGTCACGCTCCTCTTCCTGCTCAGCTCCTAGGTGAGAACTGCTCTTCTTTCAGCCGGCTCTAGCTTGACTGCTCTGTGCTACTGGTGAATTGTTTGGATTTATTCAGTGGTCCATCTAGTTTCAAATGACTTTGTGCCGGTTTATGTACGGGTTCTATTTGAAGGATTTGGGACTTATTGCTTCTTTGTTTGGATGTGTTGGTTTCTGTGGTGGGTGTTGCCTATTAAAGCATTTTGCCTGGTTTTATGCAGTTTCAATGAGATATTGTCAATCCGTTGATGATTAGTGTAGGTTTTTATGGAAGTTCAATGCAAACATTTGTGAAGGAGACATTATCCAGCACTTTCTACATTATACAAGGACAATGTAGGTTGTTCTAGACCTAGATGCTGTTTATGTGGGCTGTTTGACATTACTAGACACCTTTAACTGATGGATGTGAAATGCGATACCTCCAGTGTTTATCTTGGTGTCAACGCAAACAATTTTTCACTGTATAACACAGATGAGGATTTGGCTGGAATATAATCTCAAACCCAGAGGATGTTATGTTGGTTGTGGAGATGGGAAGGCATAAAGAAGCTAACGCAGGTTGCCGAATTGGATAATAAAGTAGATCATAGAGGATTATACCAGGCTATCACTGAGGTAATATCAGTTGTTACCTTTGTCCTGCAAGGGTAATGTGATGAAGTGATTGTCAGGGTTTCTAAACGTGTCTTTCTTTGTAATCCTACATTTTATATCAATGTTTAATGAAGTGTGGCATTACACATCACATTTTAGATCAGAATTTAACACCCACAGTGTTAAATGTAACACGTATAAATGATATGTGACCCACCAAAACAGTGTAAAACTAACACTTGGTTCCCTAACACCATTTATTAGAGTTGATGCTGTTATACTTTCTCCGTGTTAGGGAATTACACATGTAGTGTTACAGTATTTGGGGGAGGGGTTTGTTTTAACACTGTAGGGTGTGATGCCATGTTTGCATATTTTCCAGCATGCCTTTCAAATCAAATGTATTTATAAAGCCCTTCTTACATCAGCTGATATCTCAAAGTGCTGTACAAAAACCCAGCCTAAAACCCCAAACAGCAGGCAATGCAGGTGTAGAAGCACGGGGGCTAGGAACAACTCCCTAGAAAGGCCAGAACCTAGGAAGAAACCTGGAGAGGAACCAGGCTATGAGGGGTGGCCAGTCCTCTTCTGGCTGTGCCGAGTGGAGATTATAACATAACATGGCCAAGATGTTCAAATGTTCATAGATGACCAGCAGGGTCAAATAATAATAATCACAGTAGTTGTTGAGGGTGCAACAGGTCAGCACCTCAGGAGTAAATGTCAGCTGGCTTTTCATAGCCAATCATTCAGAGTATCTATACCGCTCCGGCTGTCTCTAGAGAGTTGAAAACAGCAGGTCTTGGACAGGTAGCACGTCCGGTGAACAGGTCAGGGTTCCATAGCCGCAGGCAGAACAGTTGAAACTGGAGCAGGAGCACGGCCAGGTGGACTGGGGACTGCAAGGAGTCATCAGGCCAGGTAGTCCTGAGGCATGGTCCTAGGGCTCAGGTCCTCGGAGAGAGAGAAAGAAAGAAAGAATTATAGAGAGCATACTTAAATTCACACGGGTAAGACAGGAGAAGTACTCCAGATATAACAGACTGACCCTAGCCCCCCGACACATAAACTACTGATTTCAATTTAATGTAAGCGATACCTATCCATGACTGTATTTGTAAGTGACAGATTCATGGTAGTTGCATTCATTAACATTTAGCCCTGAAATGACCTCATAAGTGAATGTGTTTACGTTTAAAGTAAACCCTTTATGACCATATATTATATATCTCATAAGGCCTTTAGTTATGGCCTAGTTATCCTCCACATTGTGATATGAAAATCCTTGCACATCAGACCTGCAAGTCACAATACACTGCTTTGTGAAGTGATTAGTAATTCCTATCGGAATCCAGCCAGATGGAGGAAATCCAACAATTTGAATATTTTATCACTCACAACCTGCATTCAGATTGCTATGGTGAAGGACTTGACAAACAACACTACTTAAACCATGTAAACTGGAATAACCATCTCAGTAACGGGTGCAATAAATCCAACCCTTTACAGATTGGATTAGTTTAGAAAATGTAAGTCATTTATCTTTGATATAGTTTAAGATAAATCAATGTGCATATGCAGACACAGATATTAAAACAAACTATTGCTAACAATCAATCTGGAACAAAGCTTGTTAGGAATTATGATAATGAATACCCCTCCCACTTGCTTTTCAATCAGAGATTTAACAGAAATGTGACTAGCAAACATAGTCATGGGTGGTACCTCTAAAATTCACTCGAAAGGCACCCTGGGAAACACATATGCAAATAAGACTTTACACCCTGCCTACAGTGTTAAAACAACACCCCAAAACCAGTTACTGTAACACCATAAGTGCTAATTCCCTAACGCTGAGAAAGCATCAACTGTAATAAAGTGTTAATTTAAGTTGGAATTTGCAATACCCATAGTGTTAGGGACCCTAAACTCTTGAGGTGTTAGTTTATCAACACTTTGAAAAGTGTTAGTTTAACACTATTTTGGTAGGCCACGTATAATGACTAAGAAGGTGTTCAATTTAACACGGTGTTAAACACACACAATTTAACACAGTTTCCATGGTACTATCTGCCAAAGATAAAGATTCAAAGCCACATCTCATTCTTTATGAAAGCACTGGGATTATCAATTTACAATACATTTTTTACAAGAGACATAGGTTCAAAAGATTTATCCAGAGGCTTTTATTTTGGTGTTTGACAGGTCTTCTAACCATAAAAGGGAAATCTGTGATTGGTACATCCATTTCTTTTTACTTTTAAATTAAAAATATATAGCTGTTTTTGAATTTGAAAGTGATTACATTTCTCCAGCCCCATCCCACCGCTGTTTACCAAAACAGTGTTAGGGTGGCATCTCTATTAATGTTTGAATCCCCGATTGCCCCTTTAAACAGTCAAAGCTCTATTGAAGTGCTGGATCAAGTGGACTTTTCCAGGCAGATGAGCCCTTATTTCAGATGTGATGGTGTAACTTCTCTGCCATCTCAGGGATATTCTAGAGGGTAGGCTGGGCATCAACAGAGGTGGTATCAGGTTGTTGATAATCTCCCAGCCTTCCATTATGGAGCTACTCAAGGACAACAGCTGGCCTTCATATTCTTAGACTCATTTAGACCCTGCTGCTTTTCCAGGGCCAAATGGCCCTCACTTGTGTTGGGAGGCTATAGTGTTTCCCCTCAGCCCTCACGTATGTTGGTAGGCTATAGTGTTCCCCCTCAGTGGAACAATTATGCATGAGTGCCCTGTATAAGGAACTTCCATGGTGATTAAACTCAGCATGACTTCTGATTGATCCTCCTTGAGAGATTCCTGGAGAGATTAATTGGTACATCTGTTTAGATTAGGTGAACAAAATAATATCTAATTATCTCCACCTAAATTACATCAATGTTCATCTGAAAAATAAATTGAAAATACATCAACAATTTGATAGTTTGATAATCAACTTACTCAACATTAGAACATGTCAAAAGTTCTGACATTTGACCATTGTAGTTACAGTATATATATCACATAAATTTACATAGTTTTGAATTGTATTCTTATTCTTTGCCACTGTAAAACAAAGCCATGCAGTTGATAACAGAAAGTACACATAAAAATAAATTATGTTTTCCACTTGCAATTTGTAAATCTGACACATTTTTGCAGCCTTAAGAAAATATTTAGCTGACATGACAGGCGATTGGCAATGCAGTAAATGTATTTCTTTTAATTAGTTTGAAATTTATATGAAATAATGACCTCTTTTTTCACAGTGTGAAATCAAACAAACGCCAAGATGTCGGAGTGAGTAACTTATACATTGATCACATCTCATATTTTCCTATGTCGATATGTAATACATGAAAATGAACATGATATTTTCTCTCACCTTTTCATAATTGTATCTCTTCAGGAAAAAGATGTCTTCGAGTCGGAGGCATTACCTGAAGGTAAACACTCAAATATCTGATCTTAATTTGATACTTGTCAACAACTATCAATACAAGGAGAACAGAGGGGAACACAAGTATACAATATCTCAAGGTTTATGTTTTACACGAAATGTCCTAATTCTGTTATAGCTGGGCTTTTCACACGTGTAACCTGCATGCCTCATTGTCTCCAGAGCTTGATGCTCTCCATTGCTAAAGGCTTACTGGAAGACGAGGCAAAGGAGAACGAGCAAGAGAGAATAAGATGGATGGCGGAGAACTGCCCTCCCCTGTCCCTGCCAGGGGGTACTCAACAGTTACAGGTAAACCAAACAAACAAAGCATTACTATATAATCCCACAATGTAAAGTGGTAGTTCACTCAACAATCAACATTTGGTCAAACCCCAAATCAATGTAAAATATATGCCTTCATATATAAGATGATTACATCATTATTTACTGTATTCAAATGTATTGAATAAAGTGTTCACTATTGTTATTATGATTATTGTTATGAATAGTAGTAGTAGTACTAGTTGTAGTAGTCATAGTACCAGTAGCAGTAGTAGTAGCATTAATTGAAGTAGCAGAAGTACTGCAGTAGTAGTAGTAGTAGTAGTAGTAGTAGTAGTAGTGGCAGTGGTGGTAGTAGTAGTAGTAGTAGTAATAGTAGTAGTACCAGCAGCAGCAGTAGTAGTAGCAGTAATACTAGCAGTAGTAGCAATAGAAGTTGCAATAGTAGTAGCAGCAGTAGTAGTGATGGTAGTATAAGTATATATTCGTTTTATTGGTATAATGATGATGATGATTATTATTATTAATGCTTGATTTTTGTTGATATCACCTCAGGAGTTCTTGAAAGAGCTGCATCATAAGATTGACGTGATAGATGAGGAGAGATATGACCTGGAGAGCAAAGTGAACAAAGCCACTAAGGAGGTATACTGTATTCACTTTACCTCACACCTACTAAAACTTGGAATGCATTCCATGAGTAATTATGTGGTGCCAGTTAGATCAATGTTGTTGTTCTCTTCTTCCATTGGTCAGATTGAAGATTTGAACATTAAAGTTATTGACTTGAAGGGCAAGTTCAAGAAGCCAACTTTGAGGAAAGTGCGTATGTCTGCTGATGCTATGCTCCAGGCTCTGCTGGGCTCCAAGCACAAGGTGTCTATGGATCTGAGATCCAACCTGAAACAAGTAAAGAAGGAGGTCAAAGAGGAGGTGGGTAACTGTTCAGTAAAATATAATATTTTACATCAATTTCACAAGATTTTTGTTCCGAGTGTCCGAGATTAGCCATTGGCAGACATTCTTATTGTCCAACCTGAGGCCTTGTTAATCTAACTCTAAGAGGTTCATCATACTGAAATGAATTCACACATAGATAAGCTCAGCAGAGCGCACCCATGTTATAAGGCTGTTCGATTTGATGTTGTATAGAGTGGCCAAACCACTGATACAGGGTCAGATATATTTTCATAGCATTGGGTTCATGGGTCATCTACAGTTATACAACTTCTGCCAAACAACTGCTCCACTCCGACATGACGACTTGTTGTTTGGCTTCAGCACTCAAATATCTCAAGGTTATAATTTACTGAATTTTTAACCCTGAACCTTTGACTATGTTGCTATTGCAGGATAAGGAACTGCGTAATGTTGGAGACTGGCGTCAGAACATTGAAGACAAGTCCGGAATGGACGGGAGGAAGAAGATGTTTGAGTCTGAGGGTTAATTTAGTCTATCATTTCCATGTATAGATCCCGCTAAGCAACACAAAACTCTCACTTTTTTGAAAATGTATCTCATTGAGCACTATGGTATCATTTGAACCAGTGTATGTGTGTAAAACGAAAGGACAATTAAATGTTTCGAGTGGAACAGAAACGCGCATTAATAAATGCTTTTCAGATTGCCACATTTTCTTGTACCTGTGTGATCAGATCTATGTAATATGTAATCTATGTAATGTACCTCTTGTCTAGAACATGTGTTATGTTTGTTAGTTCAAATATATATGACAAACATATTTTCTGCCAGTTTTTATCTTCTTTCGTTTTTCCTGATGTAACGTAACATCTATTGTAACAATAATAACAATTGCCTTACTGTAACGATCGTCGTCTTCCTCTGACGAGGAGTAAGAGAGGTCAGACCAATTTGCAGCGTGGTAAGTGTCCATTTTAATAAGACAAACTGAACACTACAAAAGTACAAAATAACAAAGTGAAACAAACGAAACGGTCCCGTGTGGTAACAAACACTAACACGGAAAATAATCACACACCACTCAAAAGTGAAACCAACGATAAACAGCTGCCTCTGATTGAGAACCATATTTAGGTAGCCTGGTTTCACTTTTGAGCTGTGGGTGATTATTTTCCGTGGACCGGGCAGGCACCTGTTATGCCGTGAGGCGCAAGGTGTCCCTGGTGCGCAGGCATAGCCCGGTACGGTACATAGCAGCGCCGCACTGGCCTGGCTACCGGGCGCATTCAGCCAGGTAGGGTTGGGCAGGCTCGGTGCTCGAGAGCTCCAGTGCGCCTTCACGGTCCGGTCTATCCGGTGCCACCTCCACGCACCAGCCCTCCGGTGGCAGCCCCCACACCAGGCTGTCTCTCTGTCTCCTCCCTACAGGTGCTCCCACCTGTCCAGTGCTGCCAGAGTCTTCCTCATGCCCAGCGCTGCCAGAGTCTCCCGTCTGTCCTGAGCTGCCAGAGTCACCCGTCAGTCAGGAGCTGCCAGAGTCGCCCGTCAGCCAGGAGCTGCCAGAGTCGCCCGTCAGCCAGGAGCTGCCAGAGTCAGCCAGGAGCTGCCAGAGTCGCCCGTCAGCCAGGAGCTGCCAGAGTCGCCCGTCAGCCAGGAGCTGCCAGAGTCGCCCGTCAGCCAGGAGCTGCCAGAGTCGCCCGTCAGGAGCTGCCAGAGTCGCCCGCCAGGAGCTCAGCCAGGGAGCTGCCAGAGTCGCCCGTCAGCCAGGAGCTGCCAGAGTCGCCCGTCAGCCAGGAGCTGCCAGAGCCGCCCGTCAGCCAGGAGCTGCCAGAGCCGCCCGTCAGCCAGGAGCTGCCAGAGCCGCCCGTCAGTCAGGAGCTGCCAGAGCCGCCCGTCAGTCAGGAGCTGCCAGAGGCGGACAAGGACTATGGTGGAGTGGGGTCCACGTCCCGTGCCAGAGCCGCCACCGCGGACAGACACCCACCCAGACCCTCCCCTATAGGTTCAGGTTTTGCGGCCGGAGTCCGCACCTTTGGGGGAGGGGGTACTGTCACGTTCTGACCTTAGTTCTTTTGTTATGTCTTTGTTTTATTATGTTCAGGGCGTGAGTTGGGTGGGTTGTCTATGTTAGTTTTTCTATGATTTGCTATTTCTGTGTTTGGCCTGGTATGGTTCTCAATCAGAGGCAGCTGTCTATCGTTGTCCCTGATTGAGAACCATATTTAGGGAGCCTGTTTTCTATTGTGTTTCGTGGGTGATTGTTTTCTGTTGTGTGTCTGCACCAGCCAGAACTGTTTTAGGTCGTTTCTCTTTGTTATTTTTGTTATTTCCCTGTTCATTTTAATAAATATGGACACATACCACGCTGCACCTTGGTCCTCACCTTCTTCCACCAACAACGGCCGTTACACTTACAGCACATGTAAGCCTGACTAGACTGTGCAGTATGATAGGCACAGTGATATCACGTGATATGGAGTGAAGTGCCACCAATGTCTATCACTCTAGAATCATATTCACAAGTCTTCTAGAGGAATTGCCAGCCAGTGATTTACAACCTGACTGACAGATATAATGTGACCTGACCACATTAAATCCTCAGTAATAGCACATTCTGACCTTACCCACTGGGCATGGACGTCAATTCAACGTCTATTCCACGTTGGTTCAACGTAATTTCATTGAAACATTGATTCAACCAGTGTGTACCCAGTGGGTAGAGGTTTGGCTAATTGTATGTTCTGGTTTGCTAGAGGTACAGTATCAGTTGATAGTTAACAGTATTTAAGAAACAAGCAGAGCACTATTGGTTGTTGCCTGGGTAACCACTTATTGGATATAAAGAGATGTTGTCAGGTGGTGCAGATGTGGAGGGTGTGAGTGAAGAGGAGAAGAACTCTTCTTGGGAAGTGGGGTAAGTGAGGTGAGCCGCAAGGCAGGCCTACTGCCTGGCCATGGCTCTGTTAATTGATTAAATATGTGAGAACTGATTACAAATGTTAGTAATTAGGTAGCATTGATGGATGGTTTCAAGTAGCACTCAAGATGTTTCCAGTTTCATTCTTTCATCCACAGTGAAACATTGAGTTAGTAGAGAAAAAGATATCCATGAACCATCCTTGTCCATCTTACTTGTCTTTCAGTGGGAGATCTGACAGTGACAGAACTGTCATCAGGTCCTTTGGGCGCCTCAGAAGCCACGGACATAAATCTCAGACACATGATGCCTCCGAGGTACTACCAGTTCAATAGTTTGCCATCCTTTTACGATAAACATCATGGGTGCCAGTTGCATGTCTGGCCTTCTGAAAATGTGTGAATTATAGCATTCTCTATTACTGTTGGTGTGAGTGGCCTTTAAAGTTCTGAGTACTGGCCATGCATGCTCCTTATGGGTGATGGCATATGCTAAATAAAAGATGATGAAATAAGAACAACCATCTTGAAGGACGTGTTATTTATACTAGAGCCGCTGGGGGAGGGGAGGGAACAGGGAAACACCGTACTGTATTTCATGACCTTGTCAGCCCATTGGTTTGGTCTGTAATCCGCTTCCATAAAGAGAAATGGAGGATTATAGCGAGGGATCAGAAAATGCAATATATACCTTCTTAACACTTGAGCTGCCTGCGATCAGTCAGTCAGTTGGGGATCTCTTAACAAGCCTGTGCTGCTCTCTTTAGTCCCGAGGTGAGAACCAACGTTTACAGTATGTCCCTCTCTGTCTGTCCTGTACGTCTAACTAGTTAGACACTCTCTGAAGGAGAGAAGATTTATTAAGATTTTACTCAGGTTTTAGTTTTCGGAGAAACTGCATTTTTTCTAGCTATGATATACAGAAGCAGTGTGGTCTTTGCGCTAACTTATTCATGAGAAATTGCAGAATTATAGTGATATGCCTATTTAGTGTCAATACAGAATTATAGTGATATGCCTATTTAGTGTCAATACAGAATTATAGTGATATGCCTATTTAGTGTCAATACAGAATTATAGTGATATGCCTATTTAGTGTCAATACAGAATTATAGTGATATGCCTATTTAGTGTCAATACAGAATTATAGTGATATGCCTATTTAGTGTCAATACAGAATTATAGTGATATGCCTATTTAGTGTCAATACTTGGCTGTTGGTTGAGGAAAAGAAGATAGTTTCATAAAGATCTCAGCATGTGAAATGCATTTTAGTTTTTGAAATGAATGTGCATTGTATTGTGTATTGCAATTGTATTGCACTGTAGCTAATTATCCATTTGTATTTGGTTGGTATTGTTGGCTCTAGTCCAAGAGTGTTAAATGTCTTTCCTGTAGTCATAAACTGATGTGTTTGGATTGTTGCTTTATGTAGTAATGCTCTTTTTATATGACATCTTATCCTTATTCAAATATATTTAATGTCTGTCACTAATGTTTAAATGACTGAAATTATATATAATTTGAAAAATATTAACACCAAAGTTTAAAAAATCATAACTGAATTACTTGGTTTATTTCAATACATTTTATAGATATTTTATTTGTTTTGTACAGTATTTCATTATTTATTTTGTCGGTGTATCTTAATTTGTAAACTTTCAATAGTAGTATTTGCATAAGAAAATGTTCTCAGGTACCAGTAGTGTTTTGAATGTGTTTAGTGAGCATCTGTGGGGTGGTAAATGATAGATCTAAATGGACTCATGATGTGACATGCAGAAGGGTACACCACCACAAGACATAAATCTGAAAGCGATCGTCAAATGTTTTCCTTCCTCTCAACACCATATTTTAAACATACCTACACAGCCTGTTACAACGTTATAGACATCTCTGATACATCACCTAATTGGCAATCTGGACAAATATATATATATATATATATATATATATATATATATATATATATATATATATATATATATATATATATATATATATATATATATATATATATATACAGTACCAGTGAAGAGTTCGGACACACCTATAAATTCAAGTGTTTTTATTTATTTTGACTATTTACATTGTATAATAATAGTGAAGACATCAAAACTATGAAATAACACATATGGAATCATGTAGTAACCCAAAAAGTGTTTAACATATCAAAATGTATGTTATATTTTGGATTCTTCAAAGTAGCCACCCTTTGCCTTGATGACAGCTTTGCACACTCTTGGCATTCTCTCAACCAGCTTCACCTGGAATGCTTTTCCAACAGTCTTGAAGGAGTTCCCACATGCTGAGCACTTGTTGTCAGCTTATTCTTCACTCTGCGGTCCAGCTCATCCCAAACCATCTCAATTAGGTTGAGGTGGGGTGACTGTGGAGGCCAGGTCATCTGATGCAGCACTCCATCACTCTCATTCTTGGCCAAATAGCCCTTACACAGCCTGGATGTGTGTTGGGTCATTGTCCTGTTGAAAACAAATGATAGTCCCACCACTGTAGAATGCCGTGGTAGCCATGCTGGTTAAGTGTGCCTTGAATTCTAAATAAGTGTCACCAGCAAAGCACACCCACAACATCACACCTCCTCCTCCATGCTTCACAGTGGGAGCCACACAGATCATCCGTTCACCTACTCTGCGCCTCACAAAGACACGGCGGTTGCAGGCAAAAATCTAAAATTTGGACTCATCAGACCAAAGGACAGATTTCCACCGGTCTTGGCCCAAGCAAGTCTCTTCTTATTATTGGTGTCCTTTAGTAGTGGTTTCTATGCAGCAATTTGACCATGAATGCCTGATTCACACAGTCTCCTTTGATCAGTTGATGTTGAGATGTGTCTGTTACTTGAACTCTGTGAAGCATTTATTTGGGCTGCAATCTGAGGTGCAGTTAGCTCTCATGAACGTATCCTCTGCAGCAGAGGTAACTCTGGGTCTTCCTTTCCCGTGGCGGTCCTCATGAGAGCTAGTTTCATCATAGAGCTTGATGGTTTTTGAAACTGCACTTGAAGAAACTTTCAAAGTTCTTGAAATGTTCAGTATTGACTGACCTTAATGTCTTAAAGTAATGATGGACTGTCATTTCTCTTTGCTTATTTGAGCTGTTCTTGCCATAATATGGACTTGGTCTTTTACCAAATAGGCTATATCACCTATACCTATTCACAACACAACTGTTTGGTTCAAATGCATTAAGAAGGAAATACATTCCACAATTTAACTTTCAACTAGGCACACCTGTTAATTGAAATGCATGCCAAGTGACTACCTCATGAAGCTGGTTGAGAGAATGCCAAGAGTGTGCAAAGCTGTCATCAAGGCAAAGTGTGGCTTCTTTGAAGAATCTCAAATATGAAATATATTTTGATTTGTTGAACACATTTTTTTTGAAGAATCTCAAATATAAAATATATTTTCATTTGTTTAACACTTTTTTCGTTACTGTATGATTCCATATGTGTTATTTCATAGCTTTGATGTCTTCACTACTATTCTACAGTGTAGAAAATAGTAACAATTATTTGTACTATTTTCTACATCTACAATACATACATACATACATACATACATACATACATACATACATACATACATACATACATACATACATACATACATACATACATACATACATACATACATACATACATACATACATACATACATACATACATACATACATACATACATACACTATTGTTCTAAGGTTTGGGGTCACTTAGAAATGTCCTTGTTTTTGAAAGAAAAGATGTGTACTACTCCCTTCACAGAACAGCGCAAACTGGCTCTGAGCAGAATGGAAAGTGCACTGGAGCCTGCCACTCCCCTTTCTATTCTGGTTAGTGCCATTTTGCGCTGTTCTGTGAAGGGAGTAGTACACAGTGTTGTACGAGATCTTCAGCTTCTTGGCAATTTCTCACATGGAATAGCCTTCATTTCTCAGAACAAGAATAGACTGACGAGTTTCAGAAGAAAGTGCTTTGTTTCTGGCCATTTTGAGCCTGTAATCGAACCCACAAACGCCGATGCTCCAGATACTCAACTAGTCTAAAGAAGGCCAGTTTGATTGCTTCTTTAATCAGAACAACAGATTTCAGCTGTGCTAACATAATTGCAAAAGGGTTTTCCAATGATCAATTATCATTTTAAAATGATAAACTTGGATTACCTAACACAATGTGCCATTTGAACACAGGAGTGATGGTTGCTGATAATGGGCCTCTGTACGCCTATGTAGATATTCCATAAAAAAATCCTGCCGTTTCCAGCTACAATAGTCATTTACAACATTATCAATGTCTACACAGTATTTCAGATTAATTTGATGTTATTTTAATGGAAATTTGATTTTCTTTCAAAAACAAGGACATTTCCAAGTGACCCCAAACTTTTGAACGGTGGTGTATATTCAGTGTAGTTAATCATGGAGAATGGAGACAGTTGAGTGAGTACAATGAACTGACCTGATGGAGCAGCAGTAGTTCTTTTTGAGACAAGGCCTAATGTCTTGGTCATCTAAGGGATGTTCTGGAAGGCAATGGCAGGGCTGGTGGCAGGGATGCCACCACCAGCTGCGGTGTTGGGTTACTGTGACCTCTCGGAGACAAGCCTACAATAACACAGAGACATTTTAGACAAGATCTGGGGCCCAATTTAGATCTCCTCAACACAAGATAACTTCCCCATCTCCAGGGAAACGATACCCAGAGCCCAGACCAAAGATTTGGAGTCGACTGAGTTTAAGGAATTCGGAATGTATTCTTATCACTTGTCTCAATTACAAGAGCAAGTAAGAAGACCGTTGTAAATCATAGCTGCATGCCATGGCCCCCGTTGGAAGTAGGGCAGAACAGGGATAATTGTAAAAAGGGACAGATTCAATAACACAAATTCGAAATAGCCTAGAGTACTCTTATTCAATATGCTTAAAAAATATATACTTTTTTCAGACTTTGACTACTTTTTTGTATTGACTGGTCTAGCATTCTCCATGTACCTTATCCTATATAGTAGTATCAGTAATCTTACTGGTGTAGTTTTGTAATTGGTATAGTTGAGGATATACCAGTATTGTTGGTCAAATGTTAGCTGTTATGAGTACATAATTCATGATTACTATTGTTTTGCATTTCTAGGAAGTGAAGACACAAAACAGCCAAGATGGCTGAGTAAGTATAGGCCAATACATTGTCTACATGTTGTGTTTCAAGTGTTTAGGTAGTTGTACTGAACCTGACTTTCTTTCCTTGGTCCAATAGCAAGAAAGGCAACGTGTCCTCAAGCCGTAAGCACACTCTGAAGGTAAGGAATCCCACACAGCCATTCCTTTAATAATGTATAAAAATCACAATATAACATAACTTTTAAAAAGTACTAAAACAAAGGGAGATATAGGTCAATTATCTGTCAACTGTCATAATTTGTCTCCAGAGTTGTATGCTGGCACTTGCTAAGGATTGGCTTGAAGCTGAAGCATTAGAGAAAGTTAAAGAGAGGGAGAGATACATGGAAGAGAACTGCCCTCCTCTGGAGATGTCCCACTCCAAGGATGATTTGATGGTATGATATTCAGATATTCAAAGACAGACATTATGAAAACATATCATACCTGCTTGATACAGTGAGTTGTATGAATTGTGCTTCTATCCGGTTCAGCTGTACTAAGTTCAAGCATAAAAATAGGTATTATATGAAGACAGTTACATTTTCCTTTGTTGCATTCTTTCATTAGGAGCTTTGCAAAAAGATGTACGACAAAATTAATGTGATTGATGAGGAGAGATACAACTTAGAATATAAAGTGATCATGGTTTGCAATGAGGTAAGCAACTGTCTTGTCTGTTCATTTTTTAAATGTTTCAATATAAATATACAGTGCTTTCAGAAAGACTTATTCCACATTTTGTTGTGTTACAGCTTGAATTCAAAATTGATGAAAAAGATTTGGATTCTCACCCATCTACACACAATACCTCACAATGACAAATTGAAAACATGTTTTTAGACATTTTTTCAAATGTATTGAAAATGAATTACAGAGACATCTCTGAGTAAAATCACATTTGGCTGTGATGACAGCTGTGAGTGTTTCTGGGTAATTCTCTAAGAGCTTTCCACACCTGGATTGTGAAACATTTGCCTATTATTCTTTTCAAAATTCTTAATTCTCTGTCAAATTGGTTGATCATGGCTAGACAACCATTTTCAGGTCTTGCCATGGAGTTTAATATAGATTTAAGTCTAAACTGTAACTCGACCACTCAGTAATATTCAGTCTTCTTGGTAAGCAACTCCAGTATTGATTTGGCTTTGTGTTTTAGGTTATTGTCCTGCTGAAAGGTGAATCAATCTCACAGTGTCTGGTGGAAAGCACACTGAACCAGATTTTCCTCTAGGTTATTGCCTGTGCTTAGCTCCATTTCGTTCCATTTTTATCCTGAAAATTTGCCCAGTCCTTGCATTGGAAAACCTCCCTGGACTTTGTGGCTGAATCTGTGTTTGAAATTCACTGCTCGACAGAGGGACCTTACAGATAATCGTATGTGTGGGCTATAGAGATGAGGTAGTCATTCACAAATCATATTAAACACTATTACTGCACACAGAGTGAGTCCATGCAACTTATTATGTGACTTGTTAAGGCTTGCCATAACCAAGGGGTTGAATACTTATTGACTCGAAACATTTTAGCTTATAATTTTCTAATTGACTTGAAAAAAAAATAGAAAAATAATTCCACTTTGAAATGATGGGGTATGGTGTGTAGAAAAACGTTTATGAATGTTTAAATTCAGGCTGTAACAAAATAACATTTTGAAAAAGTCAAGGGGTGTGAATACTTTCTGAAGGCACTGTATGTACAATATATATATAAATATAACAGTATTGTTGGTATATATGGAATATGATAAATATATTTTATATATATACAGTTCCTCTGTTGAGCCCACCTGAATCACTGATTTTCCTGTTCCAAAATTACACCCACTAGGTTTTAGACCTAAACATCAAAATAGTTGACCTGAGGGGCAAGTTCAAGAAGCCAGCTCTGAAGAAAGTGCGTATGTCTGCTGACGCTATGCTCCAGGCTCTGCTGGGCTCCAAGCACAAGGTGACCATGGATCTGAGATCCAACCTGAAACAAGTGAAGAAAGATGAGAAGAAAGAGGTGGGTTCATTAGGTTGGATATCGCATCGGGAGACATTGTCAATGTTGAACGAACTTTAGGCCTTGATATTCTACACTTCATTGTCTTCTCACCCTTTCTACCATCACAGGATAAGGAATTGCGTGACGTTGGTGACTGGCGTAAGAACATTGACGACAAGGCCGGTATGGATGGCAGGAAGAAGATGTTTCAGGGAGATAATTAGATCATTGGGCTGTGTTTGTATGATGTGACTGACTACTGTCCTGTAATGTCTTACTGTCAACCACATACTGATTGATACCCATTACAGCCAGTATTGTAACTACATGACACGTCTTTGTTTCTTTTGAAGACACAAAATAAATAGAAGGAAACAGAAACAGAGAGTAAGAAAGTCTAAGGAAGATGTGTGTAATGGTCTGTATGTTGGTTTAATGCTTTACTCCCTGTAGTAGAGTAGCCTACTGTACAGTGACAAACTTTTCAAATAAATTGTCTTAAGGAAATCATTCCAAATTTCTATTATTTCTATTTTGTCATTCTGATACACTAAGAGAACTAAAATGCTAAATCTTGCAACCACTAAATAGAGTTTCAATAGAGTGGTTCCCTGGTAATGTTCTAGACTGGAGTGCTGAGTTGCCCATATCTCTTTCTTTTCAAAAGTCACATATGCAGATCACTCCTATAGTTAAAGATGCGTTATAAAGGTTTTCATTCATTTCAGACAGTAGTTTTGAAAGTAGTGCTCAAAAGTCCAAACGGGCTACTGAAAATTGTGCACAATTGTGTGCAACGTCACCCATTTTGTATGATCCTCCAAATTAAAAAAATAATAATAATCTTAAAATCCCATTCAATCTCTTTAATACCCGTCTCCGATTTTTTTAGTCTAATTTGTGCAGCACGTACAGTAACACGTTTCTAGAGGTTTTGAAATCAATGCTTTCTGTCATGTTGTACCACGTTATCTGGAACATTATTCAGTTATTGTTGGATAAAGAAAACTTCATGTTAAGTAAAATCATGAGATTTGTTTTATAGATTTTATTCATTCAACAGTTCAGGCTAATATGAGAAAAAAAACCTGTCAACAATTGGGCTCAGCAATGTTTTCTGCAGTCTTTTTGAGGTCTTTGTCATTGTCACTGAAATTAAGGTGAGTTACTTCATTATTTTGCATTTTTCCCTTTTGTATTACAAAGTAAAAGCAAGTATATTATTTCATTGTTCACTCTTACAATTGAAACAAATTGACTAAGCAATTTTATGTTTTCAAAACTGTAGTTAAATGTTTCCTGTCTACAATTGACATTTACTGTAATTTATTACTTTCCTACTCTCAACAGATAAATACTCACTTAAACATCAGATGGAATCTTATTGATGCTTCAGTGGTAAGTGCCTTTACAGTGCATTTGGAAAGTATTCAGACCCCTTGACGTTTTTCATATTTTGTTATGTTACAGCCTAATTCTAAAATGGATGAAATATATTTTTCCCTCATCAATCTACACACAATTCCCCATAATGATAAAACAAAAACAGATTTTTGTTTGTGCAAATCTACCAAATAAAAAACCCAGAAATACCTTATTTACATAAGTATTCAAACCCTTAGTTATGAGATTCTCAGGTTCATCCTGTTTCCTTTGATTGGACATGATTTGGAAAGGCACACTCCTGTCTATATAAGGTCCCACAGTTGACAGTCAATGTCAGAGCAAAAACCAAGCCACGAGGTCGAAGGAATTGACCATAGAGCTCGAGACAGGATTGTGTCAAGACACAGATCTGGGGAAGGACACCAACATTTTTTTGCACCATTGAAGGTCCCGAAGAACACAGTCGCCTCCATCATTCTTAAATGGAAGAAGTTTGAATCCACCAAGATTCTTCCTAGAGCTAGCAGCCTGGCCAAACTGAGCAACCGGGGGAGAAGGGCCTTGGTCAGGGAGGTGACCAAGAACCCGATGGTCACTCTGACAGACTCCAGAATTCCTCTGTGGAGATGGGAGAACCTTCTAGAAGGACAATCATCTCTGCAGCACTCCACCATCAGGCCTTTATGGTAGAGTGGCCAGATGGGAGCCACTCTTCAGTAAGAGGCACATGACAGCCTGATTGGAGGTTGCCAAACGGCTCCTAAAGGACTCTCAGACCATGAGAAACAAGATTCTCTGGTCTGATGAAACAGAGATTGAACTCTTTGGCCTGAATGCCAAGCGTCACGTCTGGACGAAACCTAGCACTATCCCTACAGTGAAGCATGGTGGTGGCAGCATCATGCTGTGGGGATGTTTTTCAGCGGCAGGGACTGGGAGACTAGTCAGGATCGAGGGAAAGATGAGCAAAGTAGAGAGAGATCCTTGATGAAAACCTGTTTCAGAGCGCTCAGGACCTCAGACTGGGGTGAAGGTTCACCTTCCAACAAGAAAACGACTCTAAGCACACAGCCAAGATAACGCAGGATTGGCTTCGGGACAAGTTTCTGAATGTCCTTGAGTGACCCAGCCGGAGCCCGGACTTGAAACCGATCTAACATCTCTGGAGAGACCTGAAGATAGCTGGTCAGCAACCCATCCAAACTGACAGAGCTTGAGCGGATCTGCAGAGAAGAATGGGAGAAACTCCCCAAATACAGATGCCAAGCTTGTAGCGTCATACCCAAGAAGACTCAAGGCTGTAATCGCTGCCAAATGTGCTTCAACAAAGTACTGAGTAAAGGGTCTGAATACTTATGTAAATAAGATATTTCTAATTATGTTTTGCAAACATTTGAAAACATTTCAAAAAACGTGTTTTCGCTTTGTCATTATAGGGTAATGTGTGTAGATTGATGAGGGGAAAAAACAATTGAACAATTTTAGAATAAGGCTATAAGGTAACATAATGTGGAAAAAGTCAAGGGCTCTGAATACTTTCCGAATGTACTGTATATTGAGGATTTGTATTTATTCTTCTAATAGCACAGTTTACATGAATATTATATTCTGACTAATGTAACAAGTTATTTTAAGACACAGTGGCACAGTGAAAGGGGGTATTGGGATATGCAAAAAACCAGCAGCGGGATATGAGAATGAAAAACCCAGCAGCATTGTAGTTCTTGACACAAACCGGTCTGCCTGGCACCTACTAACATACCTCTTTCTAAGGCACTTAAATATTTTGTCTTGCCGATTCACCCTCTGAATGGCACACATACACAATCCATGTCTCAATTGTCTCAAGGCTTAAAAATCTTTATTTAACCTGTCTCCTCCCCTTCATCTACACTGATTGAAGTTGATTTAACAAGTGACATCAATAAGGGATCATAGCTTTCACCTTGATTCACCTGGTCAGTCTGTGTCATGGAAATAGCAAGTGTCCTAAATGTTTTGTACACTATAGGACAAATATAAGCACCCACCAAATTATTCTTATTATATAGAAAGCATTTTGTCCAGATGTCTCCCCGGGTAATAAAGGAATTTGCAGAGGATCTAGCTAGTTTCAGTTTAGTTTCAAGTTTCATTAGTCGTATGTAAAGAACGCGTAGTATAAAAAGTCCAACAAAATGCTTACTTGCAGGTTCCTTCTCAACATTGCAAAACAATAAGAAATAATAAAAGATAAGAACATAAAGTAAATGGCATTTGAGCATACATATAATACATGAAGGCACATTTTATAGTCCAATATGTACACTTGGATCAGGGAGGATTGTGGGGGGCAATCTCTGGTGTTCACACACTTAGTAAACACCTATTGGGTTATGTACCTTAAGTGTGGTCCCCAGTCCTGGAAAGAAAAGTGCCTGGAGACCAATATCTCCTCCATCCTGTCTGGGCAAATTCCAGGAAAGGTTCATTGTGAAGAGCTTCTACCTACAGTAGTTGCTCTTCAGGAATGCAAAAGCCAGTATGCATACTTGGCTAAACATAGCACAACAACTGAGCTGGTCAGAGTCACACACACCTGGCTTACAGAGACAGACTTAAAGCAAACCACGGTGGTTCAGGTTCTGGTGGCTGACATGTCACAAGCTTTTGATCGTGTCAACCATGCTAAACTCCTCCAGCATCTGGCCAGTCTGGGTCTGTGTCCAAGGTTACTCACCTGGCTTCACATCTACACAACAGGGAGAACACAGAGGGGGATGGCACATGGAATGTACAGCTCATGGACAGAGGTAACATCTGGGGTCCCACAGGGTGGGGTTGTCTCGTCTTACCTCTTTCTGCTCCACATGTGCACTTGGAGAGTCATCTTTGATTTGTCCTGTTCTTTAAGGCTAGGAAACATTGAAAATGACACCTCAATGGAAGAGGAGGTGAAGTAACTGGATGAATGGGCGGCAGACAACAACATACTTCTGTCCAACTAAGAATTTGTTTCTCTAGAAATTCCCCCCAGCAAGATCCAACGAACCTGGGTAGACAGGCTGTTCCAGTTGGAACAAAATACCTTGGCTTCCACTTGGACAACCAACTCAGTGGTAACCAACATATTGACCAGGCAGTGAAAAGGGCTTCAAAGCATCTACCCTTCCTGACTGTGATGGCAAGAAACAGTTTTCACACTGAGGACCTTGTGGAAATCTACACCACACTGATCCCACCATGCCTTGAGTATGTCAGTATGTAGCTGGTGGGCTGCACAAAGAAGCAGCAAGCTGCACTGGACAGGGTACAGAAAAGGACAAGCAAGATAATAACAAAGAATAGAGACATCCCACTGACTCTTCACCCTGTTGCAGGAGAACTTTCCTGTAATGCAGGAAATGTAAAACGTCTAGTGTATTTGAGGTTTAAAAAGGCTTCTGAAGCTTGTAATTCCCACTTTGAAATTTCAGACTTGATTTTCCCTTACGAAAAATGTATCAACCCCTACAAATATGTCCATTAATTATAATACACACAATACTACACATTTCCTGTTGCTTGCTGCAAGATTATTTTCCTGCTGTAGCAAACTGCCTCAAATTAAGATCCTACATCTCTACATAATCTCCTACCACATAGAGGGGTAGACAGTACTTGCAGAGTCCTCCGAAACCAGAACTAATTGTCCAGCATCAACGCAAGGACAAATAGGCTGAATAATTCTGCTGTACAGTCTTGGTCTTCACTGTACGTTTGTAACTCATCTTGCAATTGACAGGCGGTTACATAAATAAGCAATACAACTACAATAACAATCTTGAAGGGTTGCTTATGTATATGAAGGCAGCAGGGAGGTTGGGTTGTGACTAGAGTTACAGCAGCTTGCTGAACCATTGGTCTGGAGCGGGACTTCAATCCTATTCCATAAAGAGAAATGCAGAGTTTTTCTGACCTGTCACAGTATCCCATTAAAACCCTCATAACATTTCAGTTGCCTGTCACAGTCCCAGACGTGTGTACTGCTCGATCGCCAGCTGACTCTCTATCTGCTCCCTGTTTTCAGCTTGGTTAAGCATCACAGGATTTCAGCAACTCCACTGGTTTTACTGTTCTGGATTAGCACTCCTCCTTCGGTTTGGAAACCCTGCAATCAGCTGCACACGTGAGATCAGACCAGGTGTCTCTCTGTGTGCAAAAGCACTGTTTAAATCGGTTTAGATAAAGCTTTGATGATAAAGAAACTAGTGATAAACCTTTAATGTTGGGGGGGGGGTATAGTCCTGTCAAAACACCCATATTATAGAGCATTGTTCAACGGTTGGGTCTAATCCTGAATGCTGATTGGTTAAAAGCGCAAACACTGGCTTCTCGAGCATTATCACTTATTTAACAACTTTGCTCACTTGTCTTTTAGGCATAAAATTGTCATAAAATTAATCTCACAAGAAATAAGAATGTGTAGGGTTAACATGTTTATCTTATTTAATACGTTTGTTTGAGTTCAATATAGTCTGGAATGTAGTGTTAAATATATCTAATTGTGTAACTGACGTAACCGAATCAGACGTGGCAAATTCTGGCGAACATCGCTGTTCAATGAGGTGTAGAAAATTCTGGCGAACATCGCTGTTCAATGAGGTGTAGCAAATTCTGGCGAACATCGCTGTTCAATGAGGTGTAGCAAATTCTGGCGAACATCGCTGTTCAATGAGGTGTAGCAAATTCTGGCGAACATCGCTGTTCAATGCTGTTCAATGAGGGGTAGCAAATTCTGGCGAACATCGCTGTTCAATGAGGGGCAAATAGCAAATTCTGGCGAACATCGCTGTTCAATGAGGGGTAGCAAATTCCGGCAAACATCGCTGTTCAATGAGGGGTAGCAAATTCTGGCGAACATCGCTGTTCATTGAGGGGTAGCAAATTCTGGCGAACATCGCTGTTCAATGAGGTGTAACAAATTCTTGGGAACATTGCCAGCTACTTGATATTTTTAAACCATACTCCTACATGAGAAATTCATTTAGAAAGCTATACTCACTCGCCAGTCTCCTTTGACGTCAGTGGACATACATTTAATTTGATTTTGTCAGTTGTCATGTATTTATGTCATGTGCATCATGCCAAAGTACATTTGGTTTTGTTTACAAATTTAATGATTTAATGATTTTTTGTAAGTTTATAATTACTAGCATTTCCAATTTGATTGTTGTTGGATCTTCAAAGATTAGTTTGAAATCGTTTTAACTTGGAATGCGAATATGTCTTGGGTCGTCACATACATCACAGATAATCACCTCTGTCCTTCAAGACCACATCCTCAGTCACTGGCAGATGCTTACAAATATTGTAAAGTACATGTAGCATGTTTCATCATTTTGTCCAATCATTATTTTTTAGAGGGCGAAGGCTGCGTGGTTGTAAATCTATTGATTATTCTGTATGTTGGGGATGAAGCTCCTTCAAATCGTCGTCCTTGGCTGTCTCAGTGGTGTACTGTGCTACAGTACGGTTTGGAGGCACATGAGAAAGTGTTAGGTTATAATTGACCTGCTGATGACAACTGACAGTATCAGAAGAGAATCTCAAGAAGACAGCTGGCTCCTTCCTTAGACACAATTTTAGAAATGAGCTCCTTTCCCTGAACACAGCAGGGAAATAACTATCCTAACCCTCTTGCGTGAAACTAGCGTCAGTGTGCTGCTAACAGTGCTGTCTCTGTCCCCTTTCTGGGCTTGAACTACTGGTCCTCTGGTCGCAAACACACGTGACCGCCAAAACCAGTTGTGCTGTAGAAAAGGATCCAGTTTGAAAGCACCATTGGCGACATTTCAAGATAGCTGTGGAGTGAGTTTACGGCACATTCTTAACTGTTACATGAGGAAGCACAATGTTACCCCTCATTCATCGAAGTCAATTCTGTTTGTATTGTATTGTAAAGTATTGCTAGTGGTATTCAAATGCTATTCAAATGGAAAAAAAGTTGTCAAGAGTGCATAAATATTAGCAAGTTAGGGTTAGGGTTGAGTTTATTACATTGTTGTATTGTCGTTTCTTTCCAAAGGGGTCTGAAGCAAACAAGAGCCCAAGATGTCTGATATCAGTGACTATATTTGTCTGCCCTGTGTGAATAATATTAACTTCACTACTATATTGGTGTTCATCAATGGAACAGCCTCCCATTAGGGGCAAGTGGGGTAAGATGGGATATTTTATATATGCTCAATGTGGGAAAATAAATATAACATTCACTCTATGCTGTATACTTCATGATCTTGGACATCCATGTATACAGTATCAATAAATTGCCTTTTTTAATTAATGGTTGGAAACTCATCTTTACCTCTCCAGTGCCCCATGTCCCATTTTTAAAAAATCAGAAATGTAAACATTTCTAGGAAATTCTCACATTATTTGATCAACTCTTTTAGGAAAATAATGGCATCGAGTCACAAGCATCATCTGAAGGTAATTTGTCACAAGTAAAATTGAATTCAATTTTTTGTAATTAAACTTCATCTTGAGCACAATATGTTATAATGTTACATTATAATGAAAGTCTTTGTGTGTTGTGATGTGTATTCCACTGTTAACCTTAATCCAGTTGTGTCACTATTCCTGCTTCTCTCTCCTTCACCAGAGCTTGATGCTCCAGGTTGCTAAGGGCTTGCTAGATGCAGAGGCCATAGAGGCAGTGGAAGATATATTTTTTTACATGGATGAGAACTGCGCTGCATTGGACATGCCTGGGTCATTGGCAGAACTGCAGGTACAGTATCAAATGCTTAAACTACATTTTCAATCGACACTGTTAGGAAATTCACTTTCGTTGCGCCACAGTGCAGGTGGGTTGTTTTTATTACATTCAGTTCTTAATTTCAATCTTTAGTTGTTCAAGGTTCCTTTTGTTTATAACCTCCTGCAGGAACTGTGCAAGACAATTCATCACCAGATTGATAAAGTGGATGAGGAGAGATATGACCTGGCAGGCAAAGGAGGCAAGTGTGACAAAGAGGTACAGAAACCAAAGTTAATCTGTCAAATGAAATCCTATTATAGCCATTTGAGGTTGATTATGTTTGTTGATTTTCTCTCTTGTTAAGAGTGCAGATCTAGTCTTTTTCCTGACTTCCTCTCTTCACAGATTGAGGATTTGAGGATTAAAGTGATTGAGTTCCAAGGCTTGTCTGCTGACTCCATGCTCCAGGCACTGCTGGGCTCCAAGCACAAGGTGTCTATGGATTTCAGAGCCAACCTGAAAGAAGTGAAGAAGGAAGTCAAAGAGGAGGTGGGTATTTGTGTGGAAATCTACAAAGCAGAGAATTGGTATAATACTATGGAAGGATATCAGTGAATACCCATGGGAAGATGTAAGATGTTTTGAGTTGGGGGGGACGGTCACCTTTATAATAAAGCGTTGCATGTCTCTATCATCGAATTTGCGTATAGTGGTGCAGAAGACATTCTATAATTTAGCAAAAAGCATTTCATGCAATTCTACATAATTTTACATGAAGGGAGACATTTTCAAAATATTTTTTAATACCAAACAAATAACCATAATGACAGGGTCCTCTGACTCTGAAATAACCATAACTACAGGGTACTCTGACCCTGAAACAACCGTAATGACAGGGTACTCTGACCCTGAAACAACCGTAATGACAGGGTACTCTGACCCTGAAACAACTGTAATGACAGGGTACTCTGACCCTGAAACAACTGTAATGACAGGGTACTCTGACCCTGAAACAACCGTAATGACAGGGTACTCTGACCCTGAAACAACCGTAATGACATAGTACTCTGACCCTGAAAAACTGAGATGAATAGAAACAACGTAGTCTTGAATGCAACCAATAGCCAAGGCCAAGTATTCCCAAACTGGGCTACGCGAAATGTCGTCGAGGATAGGTCAAATAAAACATTTTTAAAAATCTAAATATATATATATATATATATATTTTTTTTTTCCCTTCACATTTTCAAAAAGTCCATTTATATCTTCCAATGGGGCTATACATTTGGGTGAGTTTTTTTCTCGCCTGAGTAGCCTAGTTTCACTGGCAAAAATGAAATGAAACCATCTAGTGTTCAGCGTAATAACAACACAATGTCAAATACAGGTAGCCTAGTCAAATAATTAACATCCAATCACATTAACCGTTACTCTCTTGCTGGAATGCCACTAACGGTCTGTATGTAGTCAAATGTAGCTGCTGCTCATTCCGTTTGCTCGGAAATTGATAAATGGTTAAAAAAAGTAAGGCCTGCGTCCATAGAGACACATACCAGCTCTCCTGGTAGTACTGCTACAACCAGTAGTACTACACCTACACCTGTCGATGACACAAGTTGTTCAATTCATCCAATGCTAGCATCAGTAATTCTACATTTGTTGTTAGCCCAGCTAGCATGGACACTGACAGTTGTGAATCTGATGCAGCCGAAGAGCTACTGCCTCCTTACCCGGGAAAGCACCGAACAACAGACAGGGACGTTGGACCATCGAAGAGGAGCAAATATGATGAGAACTACGTTTATTTGGGGTTCACTTATATTGGCAGTAGTGCCTTTCCTCAGCCACAGTGTGTTATATGTGCAAAAGTACTATCTCACAACTCGATGAAACCTTCACTCTGTGCAGACATTTAGAAACAAAACATGCCAATTTGAAAAATAAGCCACAGGAGTTTTTTGAGCGAGAATTAAGACGACTTTCGAGTAGTAAGGCATGTATAAAAGCAATAGTTCCATTAATAAGAACAGGCTAGAAGTGTCTTATATGATGAGCTACCGAGTGAGTAGAACAGGCAAGGCCCATGCTATTGTGGAGGACTTAATTCTTCCTGCTGCCACGGATATGGCTGGGACAGTGCTGGGGGAAAAGGCCAAAAAAAACTATACAGACAATGTCTTCATCAAACAACACTGTTTCACGACGCATCAGTGACATGGCAGGAGATGTCTTGAAACAATTACTGCTTCGCATACAAGCCAATGAATTCTGTGCGTTACAGCCGGAGGAGTCAACAGACGTGGTGGACCTGGCACAGCTCCTGATAAATATCAGTTACGTTTATGAGGGTCATTAAGGAAGACATCCTCTTCTGGAAACCAGGACAACACGAGAGGATATTTTTAAAGTACTGGAAAGCTTTGTGATATCAAATGGACTTTGGTGGTCAAGATGTGTTGGTATCTGTACTGATTGGTGCAAGAGCCATGACAGGGAGACATAGTGGTAATGTGAGTGCAAGCAGTTGCTCCTGACCCCACTTGGGTACACTGCACTTGGGTATTTTCTGCACTATGCAATGATATGGGCAGCGACCATGTAACGCTTTTGCAACATACAAAAGTGAGCTGGTTATCAAGGGGCAAAGTACTGACACGTTTCTTGAATTGATCTTAAAGTTTTCTTCACTGACCATAATTTTCATTTGTCTGACCACTTGCATGGTGACGAGTTTCTCACATGACTGGCCTATCTGGGTGATGTTGTTTCTCACCTGAATGATCTGAATCTAGGATTACTGGGACTCTCCGCAACTATATTCAATGTGTGGGACAAAATTGAAGCTATGATGAAGAAGTTGGAGCTCATCTCTGTCTGCATTAACAAGGACAACACACAGGTCTTTCCATCATTCTATGATTTTTTTGTGTGCAAATTAACTCAAGCTTACGGACAATGTCAAATGTGATATAGTGAAGCACCCGAGTGAGTTGGGTGCGCAATTACTCAGGTACTTTCTCGAAACGTATGACACAAACAACTGGATTCGTTGTCCCTTTCTTGCCCTGCCTCCAGTCCACTTACTGATATCTGAACAAGAGGGTCTCATCGAAATTGCAACAAGCGGTTCTGTGAAAATGTAATTTAATCAGAAGCCACTGACAGATTTTGGATTGAGAGTATCAGATTCAGAGTATCCTGCCTTGGCAAATCGCTCTGTTAAGACACTGATGCCCTTTGCAACCACGTACCTCTGTGAGAGTGTATTCTTTGCCCCCACTAGCATGAAAACTAAATACAGGCACAGACTGTGTGTGGAAAAAGACTGAGACTCTCTCCAATACAACCCAACATTGCAGAGTTATGTGCATCCTTTCAAGCATACCCTTCTCATTAACCTGTAGTGAGTTATTCACCATTTTTTGATGAACAAATAAGGTTTTATATGTAAGATGGCTAAATAAAGAGCAAAATTATTGATTATTATTATATTGTTATTTGTTCCCTGGTTATAAGAGCTCTTTGTCACTTCCCGTGAGACGGGTTGTGACAAATGTTTCATAAATATTGTATAGTGTGTGTGGCAGGCTTACAACGATGCCAAAAAATTTGAGAGTGCGCAAACCCTGGTGCTAGAGGGAGTACGCAGCTGGAGGTTGAATGTTTAAAGGGATACGGGACTATAAAAAGTCTCTCAGTCCCTGCCGCTTAAAAATATCCCCACAGCAGGATTCTGCCACCACCATGCTTCACTGTAGAGTTGGTGCCAGATTTACTCCAAACTTGACACTTGGCATTCAGGCCAAAGAGTTCAATCTTGGTTTCTTCTGACCAGAGAATCTTGTTTCTCATGTTTCGAGAGTCTTTAGGTGCCTTTTGGCAAACTTGGTGTGAAAAGTGCCTTTTACTGAAGAGTGGCTTCCGTCTGGCCACTCTACAATGAAGGCCTGATTGGTGGAGTGCTGCAGAGATGGTTGTCCTTCTAGAAAGTTCTCACATCTCCACAGAGGAACTCTAGAGCTCTGTCAGAGAGACTATCTGGTTTTTGGTCACCTTCCTGACCAAGGCCCTTCTCCCCTGATTGCTCAGTTTGGCCGGGCAGCCAGCTCAGCAAAGAGTCTTGGTGGTTACGAATTTCTTCCATTTAAGAATGATGGAGGCCACTGTGTTCTTGGGGACCTTCAATGCTGCAGACATTTTTTGGTACCCTTCCCCAGATCTGTGCCTGGACACAATCCTGTCTCGGAGCTCTATGGACAATTCCTTCGACCTCATGGCTGGTAAAATTCTACTTGAGTAAAAGTCTAAAAGTATTTGGTTTAAAATATACTTAAGTATCAAAAGTAAAAATCTAAGTATGAATAATTAAAAGTTTGTCATATAGTTACAAAATCAACGGCAAAATGTTCTTGTTTTTTAAAATTTACGGATATCCTGGGGCACACTCCAACACTCAGACATATTTTACAAATGAAGCATTTATGTTTAGTGAGTCCGACAGATCAGAGGCAGTAGGGATAACCAGGGATGTTCTCTTAATAAGTGTGTGAATTGAAACATTTTCTGTCCTGCTAAGCATTCCAAATGTAACGAGTACTTTTGGGTGTCAGCGAAAATGTATGGAGTAAAAAGTACATTATTTTCTTCAGGAATGTAGTGAAGTAAAAGTTGTCAAAAATATAGATAGTGGAGTAATGTACAGAAACCCCCAAAAACTACTTAGGTAGTTCTTTAAAGTATTTTTAGGGGTTTTAGGCTGGGTTTCTGTACAGCACTTTGAGATATCAGCTGATGTAAGAAGGGCTTTATAAATACATTTGATTTGATACTTCACGAGGCTATGTATCAGTGCCTAAATACAGTCGTGGCCAAAAGTTTTGAGAATGACGCCAATATTAATTTCCACAATGTTTGCTGCTTCAGTGTCTTTAGATATTTTTGTCGGATGTTACTATGGAATACTGAAGTACAATTACAAGCATTTCATAAGTGTTAAAGGCTTTTATTGACAATTACATGAAGTTGATGCAAAGAGTCAATATTTGCAGTGTTGACCTTTCTTCTTCAAGACCTCTGCAATCCGCCCTGGCATGCTGTCAATTAACTTCTGGCCACATCCTGACTGATGGCAGCCCATTCTTGCATAATCAATGCTTGGAGTTTGTCAGAATTTGTGGGTTTTTGTTTGTCCACCTGCCTCGAGGATTGACCACAAGTTCTCAATGGGATTAAGGTCTGGGGAGTTTCCTGGCCATGGACCCTAAATATCGATGTTTTGTTTCCCCGAGCCACTTAGTTATCACTTTTGCCTTACGGCAAGGTGCTCCATCATGCTGGAAAAGTCATTGTTCGTCACCAAACTGTTCCTGGATGGTTGTGAGAAGTTGCTCTCGGAGGATGTGTTGGTACCGTTCTTTACTCATGGCTGTGTTCTTAGGCAAAATTGTTTAGTGAGCCCACTCCCTTGGCTGAGAAGCAACCCCACACACGAATGGTCTCAGGATGCTTTACTGTTGGCATGACACAGGACTGATGGTAGTGCTCACCTTGTCTTCTCCGGACAAGCTTTTTTTTCGGATGCCTCAAACAATCGGAAATTGGGATTCATCAGAGAAAATGACTTTACCCCAGTCCTCAGCAGTCCAATCCCTGTACCTTTTGCAGAATATCAGTCTGTCCCTGATGTTTTTCCTGGAGAGAAGGGGCTTCTTTGCTGCCCTTCTAGACACCAGGCCATCCTCCAAAAGTATTCGCCTCACTGTGTGCAGATGCACTCACACCTGCCTGCTGCCATTCCTGAGCAAGCTCTGTACTGGTGGTGGCCCGTTCCCGCAGCTGAATCAACTTTAGGAGACGGTCCTGGCGCTTTCTGTACTTTCTTGGGCACCCTGAAGCCTTCTTCGCAACAATTGAACCGCTCTCCTTGAAGTTCTTGATGATCTGATACAGTGCCTTGCGAAAGTATTCGGCCCCCTTGAACTTTGCGACCTTATGCCACATTTCAGGCTTCAAACATAAAGATATAAAACTGTATTTTTTTGTGAAGAATCAACAACAAGTGGGACACAATCATGAAGTGGAACGACATTTATTGGATATTTCAAACTTTTTTAACAAATCAAAAACTGAAAAATTGGGCGTGCAAAATTATTCAGCCCCTTTACTTTCAGTGCAGCAAACTCTCTCCAGAAGTTCAGTGAGGATCTCTGAATGATCCAATGTTGACCTAAATGACTAATGATGATAAATACAATCCACCTGTGTGTAATCAAGTCTCCGTATAAATGCACCTGCACTGTGATAGTCTCAGAGGTCCGTTAAAAGCGCAGAGAGCATCATGAAGAACAAGGAACACACCAGGCAGGTCCGAGATACTGTTGTGAAGAAGTTTAAAGACGGATTTGGATACAAAAAGATTTCCCAAGCTTTAAACATCCCAAGGAGCACTGTGCAAGCAATAATATTGAAATGGAAGGAGCATCAGACCACTGCAAATCTACCAAGACCTGGCCGTCCCTCTAAACTTTCAGCCCATACAAGGAGAAGACTGATCAGAGATGCAGCCAAGAGGCCCATGATCACTCTGGATGAACTGCAGAGATCTACAGCTGAGGTGGGAGACTCTGTCCATAGGACAACAATCAGTCGTATATTGCACAAATCTGGCCTTTATGGAAGAGTGGCAAGAAGAAAGCCATTTCTTAAAGATATCCATACAAAGTGTTGTTTAAAGTTTGCCACAAGCCCCCTGGGAGACACACCAAACATGTGGAAGAAGGTGCTCTGGTCAGATGAAACCAAAATTGAACTTTTTGGCAACAATGCAAAACGTTATGTTTGGCGTAAAAGCAACACAGCTCATCACCCTGAACACACAATCCCCACTGTCAAACATGGTGGTGGCAGCATCATGGTTTGGGCCTGATTTTCTTCAGCAGGGACAGGGAAGATGGTTAAAATTGATGTGAAGATGGATGGAGCCAAATACAGGACCACTCTGGAAGAAAATCTGATGGAGTCTGCAAAAGACCTGAGACTGGGATGGAGATTTGTCTTCCAACAAGACAATGATCCAAAACATAAAGCAAAATCTACAATGGAATGGTTCAAAAATAAACATATCCAGGTGTTAGAATGGCCAAGTCAAAGTCCAGACCTGAATCCAATCGAGAATCTGTGGAAAGAACTGAAAACTGCTGTTCACAAATGCTCTCCATCCAACCTCACTGAGCTCAAGCTGTTTTGCAAGGAGGAATGGGAAAACAATTCAGTCTCTCGATGTGCAAAACTGATAGAGACATACCCCAACCCTGGAGCGACTTACAGCTGTAATCGCAGCAAAAAGGTGGCGCTACAAAGTATTAACTTAAGGGGGCTGAATAATTTTGCACGCCCAATTTTTCAGTTTTTGATTTGTTAAAAAAGTTTGAAATATCCAATAAATGTCGTTCCACTTCATGATTGTGTCCCACTTGTTGTTGATTCTTCACAAAAAAATACAGTTTTATATCTTTAATGTTTGAAGCCTGAAATGTGGCAAAAGGTCGCAAAGTTCAAGGGGGCCGAATACTTTCGCAAGGCACTGTAAATGTTTGATTTAGGTGCAATCATACTGGCAGCAATATCCTTGCCTGTGAAGCCCTTTTTGTGCAATGTAATGATGACGGCACTTGTTTCCTTGCAGGTAACCATGGTTGACAGAGGAAGAACAATGATTCCAAGCACCACCCTCCTTTTTAAGCTTCCAGTCTGTTATTCGAACTCAATCAGCACTCACACCTGTGTTAATGAGAGAATCACTGACATGATGTCAGCTGGTCCTTTTGTTGCAGGGCTGAAATGCAGTGGAAATGTTTTTTGTGGTTTCAGTTCATTTGCATGGCAAAGAGGGACTTTGAAATTAATTCCAATTCATCTGATCACTCTTCATAACATTCTGGAGTATATCCATATTGACTAATATCACTATGAATGTACTTTCTTTCCTTTTTACAAAACCCTTAAAGCTCAAATTTTAAATAACCTAAACAAATAGCTTAGATTCTCTCTTGACCTGATCTCTCTGCTGTAACACCCACTCTACCCTTACAGGACAAAGATGCAGTTGGTGACTGGCGTAAGAACATTGATGACAAGGCAGGCATGGACGGCAGAAAGAAGATGTTTGAGGCAGCATAATATCTGTGGCACGACTCAGTCGCATTTCACCTGCCTTTCTCGATGTCCTAATAATAAGTCAGTTGTTGTCAGCCATGGCTGTATTTTGTATTTAGATGTTAGATATATAAAGTAGTTTTGTGGTTAAGTCAGATATGGATTTGTATGACCATGTTGTCGACTGAGATCATTTCCCTTTTCACAGCAACTTGAACATATTTTGAAGAACACTTGCTGTATGAAGAAATGTACTTAAGTATATATGACTGAATATTAAATAAATATTTGAACCTTTACAACTGGAATAGCATTTTTATTTTGCTTGCATGTCTTTTAGGGTTTTGTGATGAATAAAAAGAGAACACGACTTATGCAGTTGCCTACTTGATTTGGGTATGAGTAGCACACTATTCAATGTTCAATAGCAGATGGCAATTAGAAGCTAGTTGTAAAAAAAAAATGTAACGACTGAAGGACTTTAATCTTAGGACATCATTTCTTAGAACATGTCACACAAACCAAAAGGTGTATGCTCTGTGCATGTTCTCTCTCCCTCTCTCTTTTTCTCTCTGCCGAATCCTGCTGTAATTATGACTCCTAGAATTGGTAGCATCTCTTTATTGTTTGGCCATCTTGTGCATGGAAACTGATACAAACATATTTAGGCTAGGATTGAATCAATTGTTCAATACTAATACTAATACAAAAATATAAACAGTAATTTTATATGAAAAATGAAGAATGAATATAGTGTAACATGTTATAACAACTTTCATGACTACACATTAATAAACTATTTATAATCTATTAGTAAATAAGTATTTCATTATTTGTAAACATTTATTAACATGTATACGTTTTTATAAGCATAGAAACTATTACATTTCATAAGCATTAGAAACATGTATTTTAACTTTGGCCTATAATGGCTAATTCGTGAATTACCGAATATTGGATTGTTAGTATTTCTCACACAAAAATCAGCATGCATAGTGTGTTGACCAGGGTAGTTGAGTATTCATGATGTTTTCTTGTATTCATGATGAAAACGCTATGTTTTCTTGTTTTCATGGTGAAAAACCTATGTTTTCTTGTGTCTTATGACACCATAGGTTGGTGTTGTATCTTGTGACATCTCCGCTGTAGCGAGAGCAAGACAACAGTGGACTAGCATGGATATGCCGCCCTCTACTGCCTCACCGTAGCACACACAACTGCAGGTATGGGAGAAATAAGAAACCTGTTGGCTGACCATGGTAATCAATTCAGATATGGATCATCTGTGTAATAGATCTTCTTTGCGTTTTTGCCTACTACAGCTTTGATGTGATTTATTGACAAGTGCTTTGGTTTTATTGTCAATTACAGTGTAGAATTCAATCTGGGTAGATGAAAAATTGAGAAATCTGGATAGAAATATATTGAATGGAAAAAGGATATTAGGTGAGTGATGTAAGGATTGTTTTTGGATCATGGTGCTTTATGAGATGTAAAAGAAATGGTTGTGGTTGTGATTGTATTGTTAAAGCCTATTTGAGAAATAACTGTGAACAATGCATGACAATATCTTCTATAACTGATCAACCAGAGGATGCATGATTCCCATGTCTGTATCTTCTTCTTCTTGCACATTTGCAAAACCGTTTCCCTTACTTTCAAGGTGACACTTTTCCCTGGGTATCATACTTAACAATCTGTGTCTTTAAAGGACAAATTAGATGATGCTTACACTATGTCCTCTGTGGTTCATTTGGTACTGCTTGGTGCTTGCAATGCCAGGATTTTGGGTTTGTTTCCCAAGTGGGACCTGTGCGAAAAAATATTAAAATGTAGGTACTCACTACTAAGTCACTCTGGATAAGAGCGTCTGCTAAATGACTAAACTGTAATACAGAGCCACAGAAATATTTGCCACCACAAATTCCCCCAAAAGATTCCTAGGAGGGGCCATTACATTTTAACAGATGGCTGGTGGATATAGAACTAGGCTAATTCTGGCGCCAAATGACCTAAATACAAAGTCAGGATGGAGGATAGTCAAAGCAGGGCCGGCTCCAGGCATAAGCAACATAAGCGGTCGCTTAGGGCCCCCAGCTGCTGCAGGGCCCCCAACAAATTATTATTATTTATTTATTACATTTTTGGGGGGAATTCAGATGGATCTCAACTTACTATTTCAGAGTGAGAATAGTTGAATACACCAGGTGCAATTTCGAAATGTGGTTGTGTGTCAGCAGTTTTTCTCTTGTTATGTCAGTCAATGACAGTCACTCAATTAGTCAAGTCGGCTAACACTTTATTTATTGGTAGTTAGTCTAGCCAGCTATCTAAACTTGTAGTAAGCATGGCTGAATACCGACCGTGCACGCAGGGCTCGTTCCCAGGGTACCTGACCTCCAGAGGGGCCTCCATTGATTTTGTTAGTCATTCTCACTCATATCATATTAACATGGCATAAGTCCTTACAAAATGTGTATAATTGCAGAAAATTTGCTTTAAAACTGCAAAAAAAAAGTATCTCCATCCATGGCAAAATAGGTAGATTGTGGGAAATTTGTTGTAAAACTGAAAAAAAGAAAAAATGATCTCTGTCCCATGTCACAATTCATAGGATTGCAGTAAACTTGCTTTAAAACTGCAACATTTTCTCTATGCCCCATGGCAAAATGTGTAGAATTGCAGTGACTCCTAGTGACTCCTGCGATAAAGTGCCTTAGACCACTGCGCCACCCAGCAGGCCCTACTATTTCCTTTTTTTATTTGGCAAATTGCTCTTACTTTTAAACTCTGCATTGTTGGGAAAAGGGCTCTTAAGTAAGGAATTTCACCTGTTGTATTCGGTGCAAGTGACAAATGAAATTTGATTTGATTTGGATTGTTTTCAATTAAAATTGTCAGTGTATTCCAAACTCATAGTATGGAAATATGTATAAAACAAAGGAAAATAAAACAAGGCCTTTAAAACAAGCATTTTTTTCTCCACCGTCAAGAGCGGTGCCTCTCAAATGTTTTGCTGTGATGTGGGGGGCCCCCCTACCAAATCTTGCTTAGGGCCCCCAAAAGGCTGGAGCCAGCCCTAGGTCAAAGTATGGGATCAGACCCCTATTTTTATTTTTTATTTTACCCTTATTTTACCAGGTAAGTTCCTACCATAAGATGCTTTATTTCCAATGCTTATTATATCTGGCCCTGTAGTGTAGGGCTACTTTGACCACATTCACTTATCATTCATCGATTAAGACTTGATCACAACAAGAAACTATAGAGGGGATGACATTGTGACATTGTGACAAGCAGTTGCAGTTGCTTGTTATTATTTAAGTTACAGAGCAAGATGTGGAAATATTATTGATACTGTAGTTATCTGGTTTGGAAATATGGAGCCTATATTTAGATAATGGGGCATGTTACAGGGCATGTATATGTTACAGGGCAGTATATCAGGCTGACAGGGGGCCGGCAGCATCACTGACCACTACCATAAAGACTGACCTACTGGAGTAAACATTACCATGTTGAGGGAGGGATAAACCACTGGTGTCCACCCATCAGTATTTAATACTGTGTACTCCCTCATTTAATCTGCTATTGGCTTGCCATCCTCTCCCTCTCCATCTCTCACAGCTGCTCTTCATTTTTCATCATTATTTTTCTCACAGGTGAGGATAATAGTGGGATCTTATAGTGCTCCAGCATGCATAATGTGCTCCTGTCTCTTGACTGCTTTGAACTGTATGTAGTGTTGCAGCTGTTGGTTTCTGCACATTGGCAGATCATACGATCACCGTAGTAACATGGTCCTGTATGGCTCAGTTGGTTGAGGACAGTGCTTGTAACACCAGGGTTGTGGATTCTATCCCTATGGCCACCCACATGGTAAATGTATGCATGTGTGCTGGCTAAATTGTTTTGGGATATAAGGGGGAAACTTTCTTTTTTTAAGCGATAGATGTTATTTTCAATGAAATCATTATGTGCACATGATTGACAGATATTAAGGAATTTGAATGTTTTAATTGAATGAATTGAATTGCTGAATTGTTTTGTGTCACCAGATGTGAATCTAGCTATTCAGGAAGTAGAGCTAGCTCAACAGTTTGAGCCTTCTTGGTCACTAGAAATATTATACTTCGTAGGCTGATTGCATGTATCAGCCCAACATGATGCTCAAGGGGACCTTGTTACCTGGATGTTTTTTGTTCTGCTCTGTGTGTGCAATCTTATGCCATTTGTTCCTGAACAGGTGGTGTTCTAGATGTCTGGAATCTACAGAAATGAAATATAAATAACCATCAGAATATGAAACCTTTTGTGTATCATGAATGAATAAAACATTTTACATGATTTATTTGCAAGATTTGAACATTCATGAGTAAAAAAAGTGAATATATCACTGTTTAAAGTGATAGTTCACTTTTTGGAAATATTAGCGTATTTTCGACTTCTTTAGGGTGTTTCCTCCAAACTGTATTTTAATTGGTTAGCTAGTTATTGGTTTCCTTCAAACTGTATTTCAATTGGTTAGCTAGTTATTGGTTTCCTACGAACTGTATTTAAATTGGTTAGCTAGTATTGAACTTGGTTAGCTAGCTAGTTATTTTGAAATGTTTTGGAGAAAACAACAACAACTTAAGGAAATTGGAAGAAAAGCTACAATAAAAAAAAAATAGTTGAACTATCCCTTTAAAGGATCAACATTATAAAGAGTGACTCATTGTTTTAACAAATTAGTAAAATTGTAGTTGTAGTCATATTCAAATGTAGGTCAGCAGCTCAATAATTAAGTAGATCAAAGTTTAGCATGCCAAATACCAGTTTAGATTTGTCGTCCTCAGGGAAATAAGAAACTATCATTCAGAGTGTATATATGTTTTGGCATCTGAATAAGTTGAAACCCTATCTGTTTAAGCATAAAATTGTTCCAAGTGGCAAGCAGCAATATGATACATGTTTGTAAATACTTCATATCTGCATGCTTATATCTGCAATGTGAAACTAGTTGAAAGGTGTTCTATTGCCAGTGTCTAGCTGCCATAATAATATGCTAAAATTGCAGGTTGTCCAAATGTCCTGCATCAGCATAAAGATAAAAATAAGTACATACCCAGTAAAGTGAGCCAGGGTAGACTCCTACTTGCTGAGTAATTAAAGTGATCTCTATATCTTGTTGTGTGCTACTGTTATTTGGTGGATTCATTTTGGCATTATGACTGCTCTTCTGAGTCTATCACAGTACAACATATACATTTATAACAACACTTGTTCTGTCAAAGTTTTGAATCTTTTAATTTTTGTCTTATACAAGGTGTGAAAAAATAAACAAGCAAGATGTCAGAGTAAGTATAATATTACATTAGTCTCAATAACATCTGAGAGGTGACTGATTGTCTGAGTGCATCGCGAACATCTCATGTATCTACTTCTTCCTCTCACAGGAAAAAGATGAATTCGAGCCGCAGGGGTCATCTGAAGGTAAATATACTGATTTAATTTCAGCTTCCAATATGAAAAACTGTTTTGTTCTTACTCTCCTTTGATTGAACATTTACAGTACCAGTCAAAAGTTTGGACACACCTACTCATTCAAGGGTTTTTCTTTATTTTTACTATTTTCTACATTGTAGAATAATAGTGAAGATTTCAAAACTATGAAATAACACATATGGAATCATGTAGTAACAAAAAAATGTTAAACAAATCAAAATATATTTTATATTTTCGATTCTTCAACGTAGCCACCCTTTGCCTTGATGACAGTGTTTTGCACACTATTAGCATTCTCTCAACCAGCTTCATGAGGAATGATTTTCCAACAGTCTTGAAGGAGTTCCCACATATCCTGAGCACTTTTTGGCTGCTTTTCCTTCACTCTGCAGTCCAACTCATCCCAAACCATCTCAATTGGGTTGAGGTCTGGTGATTGTGGGGGCCAGGTCATCTGATGCAGCACTCCCTCACTCTCTTTCTTGGTCAAATAGCCCTTACACAGCCTGGAGGTGTGTTGGGTCATTGTCCTGTTGAAAACAAATGATAGTCCCACTAAGTGCAAACCAGATGGGATGGCATATCACTGCAGAATGCTATGGTAGCAATGCTGGTTAAGTGTGCCTTGAATTCTAAATAAATCACAGACAGTGTTACCAGCAAAGCACCCTCACACCATCACACCACCTCCTCCATGCTTTACGTTGGGAACCACACATGATCATCCGTTCACCTACTCTGCATCTCACAAAGATATAGCGGTTGGAACTGAAAATCTCAAATTTGGACTCATCAGACCAAAGGACAGATTTCCACCGGTCTAATGTCCATTGCTCATGTTTCTTGGCCCAAGCAAGTCTCTTCTTCTTATTGGTGTCCTTTAGTAGTGGTTTCTTTGCAGCAATTCAACCATGAAGGCCTGATTTACGCAGTCTTCTCTGAACAGTTGATGTTGAGATGTGTCTGTTACTTTGTTAAGCATTTATTTGGAAAGCAATTTCTGAGGATGGTAACTCTAATGAACTTATCCTCTGCAGCAGAGGTAACTCTGGTTCCTACTTTCCAGTGGCGGTCCTTACGAGAGCCTGTTTCATCATAGCGCTTGATGGTTTTCGCGACTGCACTTGAAGAAACTTTCACATTTCTTTACATTTTCTGCATTGACTGACCATCATGTCTTAAAGTAATGATGGACTGTCATTTCTCTTTACTTATTTGAGCTGTTCTTTCCATAATATGGACAAGGTATTTTATCAAACAGGGCTGTCTTTATCCAATGTATATCACCCCTACCTTGTTACAACACAACTGACTGGCTGAAACGCATTAAGAAGGAAATAAATTCTACAAATGACTTTTTAACTAGGCACACCTGTTAATTTAAATGCCTTCCAGGTCACCTTCCACCTCATGAAGCTGGTTGAGAATGCCAAGAGTGTGCAAAGCTGTCATCAAGGCAAAGGGTGGCTTCTTTGAAGCATCTGAAATATAAAATATATTTTGGTGTGTTTAATGCTTTTTTGGTTACTACATGATTCCATATGTGTTATTTCATAGTTTTAATGCTTTCACTACTATTGTACAATGTATAAAATAGTAAAAATAAAGAAAAACCCTTGAATGAATAGGTGTGTCCAAACCTTTGACTCATATTGTGTCTATACAGCTAAGTCAAATAATAACCCATTCTTATTTGCAAAGATGTCAAAACTGCGGGCACAGTAGCGATATGAAATACAAATACCTTTCCCTATTTAATTAAATAACCACAAATGAACTATGTGTACAAGTGATTGTGTAAAATGTATCAAGACAAACACAAACGGCAGAAACACATTAGCTGGCAGTTGCCTGAAGTTAATAAATCCTCTTGAGCTTACTTGAGACGCAGACGTCCCACCTAGAGCTCTAGAAATGCACATGCGCGATGCTACACGCTAATAGTATTAGTTAAAACGCAAACGTTCATTAAAATACACATGCTTGGTATTGAAATAAAGCTACAGTCATTGTGAATCTAGCCACCGAGTCAGATTTTCGGCGAAAGCATGAGAAGCTATTATCTGATAGCATGCAACACCCCAAAAGACCCGTAGGGGATGTAAACAAAAGAATTAGCATAGTCGGCGCTACACAAACCGCACAATAAAATATAAAACATTAATTACCTTTGACCATCTTCTTTCTTTGCACACCTTGATGTCCCATAATCAATACTGGGTCTTTTTTTGGATTAAATCGGTCCATATATAGCCTAGATATCGATCTATGAAGACTGTGTGAAAAACGGAAAAAAATAGCGTTTCATAACGTAACGTCATTTTTTAAAAGTTAAAAATTCGACGATAAACTTTCACAAAACACTTCGAAATACCTTTCTAATGCAACTTTAGGTATAACTACACGTTAATAAGCTATAAAAATCATCAGGAGGCGATGTAAATTCGATAGCCTGCCGTGTGGAAAAATGTCCGGAAAAAAAGACAGACAATGCCTCGGGTTGGTGGTCGGAGAGAATCATTTCCCTTTGGTCGGATCTACCAAGAATCAATTCAGATTCAAATGAGGAGACTCTATACACCCTGTGGAAGCTGTAGGTACTGCAAGCTTGGCCTCATATATTACGGTTCACCTTTAACAATTCATGGGAGTGGCGCATGGATATTTTTTCCCATCTCCAGTGATCAGATTTTCCTGCGCTTTTCGATGAAACAGACGTTCTGTTATAGTCACAGCCGTGATTTAAACAGTTTTGGAAACGTCTGAGTGTTTTCTATCCACACATACTAATCATATGCATATACTATATTCCTGGCCTGAGTAGCAGGACGCCAAAAAGTTGCGCGATTTTTAACAGAATTTCCGAAAAAGTAGGGGGGAAGCTTAACAGGTTCGTGCTTAGGCTCTCAATTATTTATTCAGACACATGGTAATACCACAAGGTTACTTTCTTGAATGTATAAGGAAATGCAGTACATTTGAGAGTGCCTGAAATTGATGCTAGGCCTAACTTTGCATTGGTGAGTCCTACATGTTTTGGTGTAGTCGTGTTAGCTGCTCTGACACCTTTTCTCCCCCTGGCATCCAGAGCTTGATGCTTGCGATTGCCAAAGACCTCCTGGAGAAAGAAGCAGCAGACTTGATAACGGAAAAGGCAGCTTTTATAGCAGAAAACTGCCCTGCTCCGGTATTGTCTGGGGGTCTTCCTGAGCTGCAGGTATTTTACCATTCTAAACAGTTCATTCTCATTTAGTCTGCTTTGAATACCTGACATATACAATAATTCATACAACCATACAATTGGTACCACAAAAATCCTAAGCTATTTATCTTTCATGTTACATATTTGATTTTGAGATATGTGTTAAGGCTGCATTTTGATTTATTTGATTTGCATAGAAACGAAAATGAATTGAATGAGATTGATCTGTGCCAAAAGCTGAAGACACCATTAAGATACACTGTGTTTCTCATACAAATTATCTGTGATATGTTTGTGTGTCAACAGGAAATGCTTAAAAAGTTGGCCCAGACCATTGACAAGGTTGATGAGGATAGATATGACTCCGAGGCAAAAGTGAAGAAGACAGACAAAGAGGTACAGTAAGTTGCATTCCATATTGTCCGCATCCTGGAAACATATAGCGCTGGTCTTGACTATGTGTTGACTCACCCTCTTCACAGATTGAGGACTTGAGAATGAAAGTGGTTGAGATCCAGGGCATAAAGAAGCCAGCTCTGAAGAAAGTGCGTATGTCTGCTGATGCTATGCTCCAGGCTCTGCTGGGCACCAAGCACAAGGCTTCCATGGATTTCAGAGCCAACTTGAAAGAAGTGAAGAAGGAGGTCAAAGAGGAGGTGGGTATTTGTGGGGAGAATTACGAAGCAGAGAATCACAGTACTTTGGGAGTTGGCGGCAGTTGTCCCGAATGTGCTCAGAACTTTGAGGAAATGATCAGTTACATGAATTTCATATTACATCCTCAAACACTAAGAATGTCACATCGTACATTTTATGTCATGCAGGAGGAAGTCGGTGACTGGCGTAAGAACGTTGATGAACAGGCTGGCATGGACGGCAGGAAGAAGAAGTTTGAGACCGCATAAATGACAGAAGTTGTTTTTTAATACATCTTTTAGGTTGTTTTGTTATACCGTCACAGAGTTAGAGTCATTTTGTCAATCTATTTAACTTAAACGTATGTCTTATGTCAATAGTAAAAAGCTTTTGCAGAAAACTTATTTTACCTATGTCCAACATTCATGCCAAAGCTCAGTGATTAAATAAATGCTTTGAAGAAGACAGTCTTTTTTTGTTACTTTTGACATGTATATTTCTTGAATACAGTGGAGGCTGCTGAGGGGAGGACGGCTCATAATAATAGTTGGAACAGAGCAAATGGAAGGGCATCAAACACATGGAAACCATATGTGTGATGTATTTGATACCATTCCACCCACTCCGCTCCAGTCATTACTACGAGTCCGTCCTTTCCAACCTCCTGTGCTTGAACATTGTTATGCATGTTTATTTCTTTATTACTAATTTGGCACTGAAATAGTGGGGCATCTATAACTAGGGCTTTTCCAAATATTAATGGGTTGCACTTATGTCACTTATGTGCACCTACCAGACAGCTGTGTCAAGGTTCTCTATTCCCACCCCCAATGAAATATCGACTTATCAGGAACATTGAAAATCACAACCTAGCATAAGATAATACTGGTGTAAAAAGACGTCTAAGCAGAGTCCACACTTCCGGTTCCCAGGAGAAACTGAAGTTAGGTTGAAAACACTGTATCCCTGAAAACCGGTAACATTTGCTTTTTGCAACCCCACAGTGAATTAATCTAATATATTTGTTGTAAGAATATAGGATTATATTTCCTACAAACATTTCATCATAAATGTCAATGTCATTAGAATATAATGTGTCATGCGAAATAACTTGATGAAAATACAATTTAATTAAAACTCAATAACGATTGGCTTGATTTAGTTACACATTTTAGATGTGTATTAATCATTTAAAAAATGTTTTATATTTAATTAAACCTTTCATATTTGAATAAAGAATATAATAAACAATTTACAAGAATATAGTTATGATATAATTAGTAATATAATATATAAATAAATAAATATCCTCTCTCCATCACTCTCTACTGCTCTCTCTCGCTCTCTTTCAATCTCTCGCTCCTTCTCCCCATCTCACCTTTGAGCAAAAGAGGGCTATTTGCTTGCCCACTTTTTTCTCAGGAATTTGTCATTATTTGTAGATATTCAATTTACAGTGTATTGCCATGCAATTGAAGTTCGATTGGGGAACTCTAGTCCTGCAAATGGTGAGTAACACTTTTTTCTACTTTTTAATAATCCTTAACAAAATGTATTCCAGAGGTCAAAAATTGTTCTGACAATAATGACAGATACAGAAATTGTTCAACGGTTTCACTTAAATGCAATGGATAGCATGGTTCCCTTTTTAAAGTTCACAACCCCTTTCCCTTCTTTATTTTAAAGGTGCAATCTGCAATTGGTACTTCCATTTTTTTTACTTTTAAATTATTGCTATATACACATTGATTGTTGAAGAACTTTTTGTCAAAACAGTGGCTGGGAAGTCACTTTTTATTGTTTGAACTGCAGACTGACCCTTTAACAATAGCCTTCTTATTATTGAAAATGGAATTATCATCAATCACCCAAAAGTGGTTCAAGAATATATCAACGTTGACCCTTGCTTACCCGGGTTTATCTATCCATGTCGTCCGTGTTTAACTGGGATGGCTTTGTCAAACCTTTCCAACGTCGTTGGTATGGAAGCCAAGTGGCAGCTCAGGTTTTGGGAGACACCTTGCAGAAAGGGAAATTTATGATGTGAGTTGGAGGAAAGGGTTGGTGGTATTTCAGGAGCCCACAGTTCTGTTGGCCTACGGAGTCTCCACCACCACAAGGAGGTCCCTGGGTTTCTGCTGATTCATCACTAGTCTACATATATATACCCTTTTGGATTTGTTCTTTGCCTGTGACTTACCAGTTTCTCCCCTTCTTCACCAAGTGTGTCCTGTCCTCCTCATCTCATAGGTGAGAACCTCTCTTATCTTTCGATCACACAGGATCTGTCTTACTGATAAATAAGGTTGGATGTGACTTATTGATAAATTAAGGAATATAGTCTCACCGTGGGGAGGTAGTTTAACATGTTAATTAAGTCTTACACAGTGCACATTTATAGACGTTGATGTAAAGGTGATTTCATGGCTACATTTACACAGATATTTTTTTATATTTTTATTTATTTCACCTTTATTTAACCAGGTAGGCTAGTTGAGAACAAGTTCTCATTTACAACTGTGACCTGACCCAGATAAAGCATAGCAGTGTGAACAGACAGCAACACAGAGTTACACATGGAGTAAACAATAAACAAGTCAATAACACAGTAGGAAAAAAAAGACCCACTAACAGGTGACACCTGTCACAAGTTCACTACATTTGAATACAGGTGAATACATTGAGGTAAATATGTCAGGGTGGATACTATGAAAGACTATTGAGCCTGTCTACAGACAGAATGACCGACGGGCCTCTGTGTTAGACAGTGTGACCCTGTGTGGAGGGCGGGGGGGACTCCTGCTCAAGGGGCTATACTCTAGCATGGAAGGCGGTTGAAGACATTAACTTAGCTATACCCATACCAAAAGCAAGTTGTTTTTTGTGTTTTTTGTGATGTATGTTGCTCAAATATTCAATGTGTATAACTGTCATGGATAGTGATATGGGATTTGTGATGGAGATCTAGAATTGTGATTATACTGTTATACTGTAACTCGAATGTGATAACTAGGTTACAGCAGACAGTGTTTAGTGAATGGGGCTTCTAGGCCCTTGGTTGGTGGTCCGTTCCTCTTGGGCTACAGCTAACATTTGGTAACCTACAGAATAGTTTCAGATCCACTGGTCAGTTGATAGACATGGCATAACAGCTGAGCGTTACGAGCACCATGCTCTATCAGGCATTTGAAAGTAACAGTTGAATACATATTTTGATTATCATGTATGTTCCTAGTTGAACAGATAGGAAAAGGATGTGTTGGCGAGAGTTTTTATTGTCAATTTCTCTGTTTGCTGAAGTATACTCAAAATAGTAGCATTTATTTGATCATTTGAATATTAATGAATTTGAACTGCATGTGTCATTGACGTTAAACTAGAGAAAACAGAGAAGTTGTTAAAAACATCATTCCTATTCTTAACATTGCTATTCATTGATGCGGTGTGGTTAAACAACAGTGTCTTACAACATTTGAGCCATACTGTATTGCTTAAAATAATAATCAATGATTCGATTGAGGGGCTTTTCATGACAGAAAGTATGCTCCCCAAAATGCAGTAGGAAAAGTGAAAGAGATGTAATGACGGGGTTCACTGAGAACGCAGGTTGTAGTGATTTGAGTGATACCAAGATGTTCTCAGGGTGGAGCAAGACGATGATGCCTGCAGAGGATTTGTGTGCTAATGACATCAATAAAGTAACAGCCCATGAATGTCAGGGGTGACTCTTGTCTCCAGCTGTCCAAATTTAGCCTGATCAAAATTGTTCCAACAAGTTTTAATAGTCAAATGGATCAGATTTCCCCTCCCTTCCTTGAAGTGTTCAAATTGCTCAATTAGCAGCCAGTGTTCATTAATCATTCTTGAGCTGGATACACAAGCCTGTTCTAATTTTAGGCTTATGAGGCAAATAGCACCCTAATGCTAAAAACATTTATCTTCCTCATTGTCTTTTTGTTACAGGGTCTGAAGCACACATTCCTCCATCATGTCTGAGTAAGTATCCATTACCTTGTTGTTTGCCACATTTTATTCTTTTCACAGGATTTTAGATAGCGTTGCAAATATGCGGTAGCTTTCCAAAAATTCTCCAGTTTTCCAGAAATCCTGGTTGGAAGACACCGTAATCAGGAGTGAATAAGCAGGAATCTGGAATCCTCCAATCAGAATTTCAGAAAAACCTGGGAATCTTCGGAAAGTTACAGATTTTTGCATCCCTAGTCTTAGACAAACATAGTGTTAGAAAGTAGGGATTTTTTAAATACCAAATCAGAATTAATAAACAGACAAAGAAACATACAAACAAAAAAACAAACAGCCAACCCTAACCCTAACATCAAACAATTGCTAGTATGCCTAAACCGTACTCTAACATGGGCAAATATACACACATACAGTACCTTCAGAAAGTATTCAGACCCTTGACTTTTTCCACATTTTGTTACATTAAAGCCTTATTCTAAAATGGATTTAAAAATAAAAAATCCTCAGCAATCTACACACAATACCACGTAATGACAAAGCAAAACCAGGTTTTTAGGATTTTTTGCAAATATATTAAAATATATATAAATAACTTATTTACATAAGTATTTAGACCCTTCCCTATGCTCAGGTGCATCCCGTTTCCATTGATCATCCTTGAGATGCTGCTACAACTTGATTGGAGTCCACCTGTGGTAAATTCAATTGATTGGACATGATGTGGAAAGGTCTATTTAAGGTCCCACAGTTGACAATGCATGTCAGAGCAAAAACCAAGCCATGAGGTTGAAGGAATTGTCCATAGAGCTCGAAGACAGGATTGTGTCGAGGCACAGATCTGGAGAAGTGTACCAAAACATTTCTGCAGCATTGAAAGTCCCCGAGAACACAGTGGCCTCCATCATTCTGAAATGGAAGAAGTTTGGATCCACCAAGACTCTTTGTTGAGCTGGCTGCCCAGCCAAACTGAGCAATCGGGGGAGAAGGGCCTTGGTCAGGGAGGTGACCTAGAACCTGATGGTCACTCTGACAGAGCTCTAGAGTTCCTCTGTGGAGATGGGAGAACCTTCCAGAAGGACAACTGCCTCTGCAGCCCTCCACCAATCAGGCCTTTACGGGAGAGTGTGCCAAGACGGAAGCCACTCCTCAGTAAAAGGCACATGACCACCCGGCTTTGATTTGCCAAAAGGCACCTAAAGACTCTCATACCATCAGAAACAAGATTCTCTGAACGCTTTGGCCTGAATGCCAAGCGTCACGTCTGGAGGAAATCTGGCAGAAACAGGTCTGTCAAGCTTGTAGCATCATACCCAAGAAGACTCGATACTGTAATCGCTGCCAAAGGTGTTTCAACAAAGTACTGAGTAAAGGGTCTAAATACTATAAATGTTATATTTCCATTTCTTTATTTGTAATACATTTGTACAATTTTCTAAAAACCTGTTTTTGCTTTGTCACTATGGGTTATTGTGTGTAGATTGATGAGGGAAAAAAAACAATTGAATACATTTTAGAATAAAGCTGTAACATACGAAAATGGGAAAAAAGTAAAGGGGTCTGAATACTTTACGAAGGCAATAATATGTAAATAATGTATGAAATAAATTACATAGAAATTGAGCAGGATGCTTACACTGAGCACAAATATAAATGCAACATTTATAGTGTTTTTCCCATGTTTCATGAGCTGAAATGATCCCTGAAATGTTTCATACACTCAAAACCTTTTTTTCTCTCAAGTATTGTGCACTCATTTCTGTATTCCTGTCATGTGAAATTCATAGGTTAGGGCCTAATTCATTTATATGAACTGTAACTCAGTATAATCGTTTAAATTGTTGCATGTTGCATTTATATTTCTATTCAGTATACATTTTGCAATGATACCATATTGCTCATGGCCATCATAAAAACTATTGGGTTTGAGTCTTTCACAACAACGTGAGAAAAGTAAATTAGATATTTTTTGACCTTCCCAATCTATTCAGCATGCTATAGAATATCGCTGATACAAGCCTTGGTCAACATATTGACCAGTCATGTCTCTTCAGCATTATTGACCAGTCATGTCCCTTCAGCATATTGATCAGTCATGTCCCTTCAGCATATTGAGCAGTCATGTCCCTTCAGCATATTGATCAGTCATGTCCCTTCAGCATATTGAGCAGTCATGTCCCTTCAGCATATTGATCAGTCATGTCCCTTCAGCATATTGAGCAGTCATGTCTCTTCAGCATATTGATCAGTCATGTCCCTTCAGCATATTGATCAGTCATGTCCCTTCAGCATATTGAGCAGTCATGTCCCTTCAGCATATAGATCAGTCATGTCCCTTCAGCATATTGACCAGTCATGTCCCTTCAGCATATTGACCAGTCATGTCCCTTCAGCATATTGATCAGTCATGTCTCTTCAGCATATTGACCAGTCATGTCTCTTCAGCATATTGACCAGTCATGTCTCTTCAGCATATTGATCAGTCATGTCCCTTCAGCATATTGATCAGTCATGTCTCTTAGGCATATTGACCAATCATGTCTCTTAGGCATATTGACCAGTCATGTCTCTTCAGCATATTGACCAGTCATGTCTCTTCAGCATATTGACCAGTCATGTCTCTTCAGCATATTGATCAGTCATGTCTCTTAGGCATATTGATCAGTCATGTCCCTTCAGCATATTGATCAGTCATGTCCCTTCAGCATATTGACCAGTCATGTCTCTTCAGCATATTGATCAGTCATGTCCCTTCAGCATATTGATCAGTCATGTCTCTTCAGCATATTGACCAGTCATGTCTCTTCAGCATATTGATCAGTCATGTCCCTTCAGCATATTGATCAGTCATGTCTCTTCAGCATATTGACCAGTCATGTCTCTTCAGCATATTGACCAGTCATGTCTCTTCAGCATATTGACCAGTCATGTCTCTTCAGCATATTGACCAGTCATGTCTCTTCAGCATATTGACCAGTCATGTCTCTTCAGCATATTGACCAGTCATGTCTCTTCAGCATATTGATCAGTCATGTCCCTTCAGCATATTGATCAGTCATGTCTCTTCAGCATATTGACCAGTCATGTATATAACAATCCAGTATGTCAAACTCACCTTTCTTCACAGGAAAAGGATGACCTCGAGCCACAAGCATCATCTAAAGGTAAATCAACACAGGTCACTGTGACAACATTCTATGTATTCTTCTAAATTAGGTGCAAACTGCATTTTGTCAATGGGTTTCCTATATGAGCAGTATATGACTCTGTGTATGCCAATGTGCATTTCTATATTTTTGACCTCCACTAAGCACACCAGTGTGTCCTGAATGTACACCAAGCCAGGTACTGGACTAGGTTTGGCCTCACTGTGTTTCCTTTTCCTCCAGAGCTTGTGTCTCTCGATTGCGGCTACTTTTCTGGCAGCAGAGTAAAAGGAGTCCATGCAAGAGAAAGAAGATTTCATGGCTCAGATCCCCATCATGGATTTGTCTGGAAATCAAGCGGTGCTGGTGGTACCATACTGTTTATTGATTTGAGTTTGTCGTAATGAGGTGGGATTCGTAGATGTATACACACTCCATTGTCTTCCTTTTGTGGTTGCTAATGTCTTATTTTAATTCCACAGCGGGGGATATAATTTCACACAGACGTCTTGGCAAAGCCTTCATCAGTATGTCAAATGAAAGGTTACCACCTCTCCCTCTCTAGATAGCTGTTGCCTGTAGAAAGTGGTTAATTCCACCCTCTTTAGATACTGGTGCCATACTGATGCCTCTCATACAAATGATCTGTAATGTGTTGATGTGCACACAGGAAATGATAAAAAAAAGTTGTCCCAGACCATTGACAAGGTTGATGAGGAAAGATATGACGCTGAGGCAAAAGTGAAGAAGACAGACAAAGAGGTACAGTACTTTGCATTCCATATTGTCCTCATCCTGGAAACATATAGCGCTGGTCTTGACTATGTGTTGACTCACCCTCTTCACAGATCGAGGACCTGAAGATGAAAGTGGTTGAGATCCAGGGCATGAAGAAGCCAGCTCTGAAGAAAGTGCGTATGTCTGCTGATGCTATGCTCCAGGCTCTGCTGGGCACCAAGCACAAGGCTTCCATGGATTTCAGAGCCAACTTGAAAGAAGTGAAGAAGGAGGTCAAAGAGGAGGTGGGTATTTGTGGGGAGAATTACGAAGCAGAGAATCACAGTACTTTGGGAGTTGGCAACCTTTTCCCCACATGTATTCAGGGCTTTGATGAAAGGATCAATTACATTTATTTCATATTATATCCTCAAACACTGAGAATGTCATATCGTAAACTTTATGTCATGCAGGAGGAAGTCAGTGACTGGCGTAAGAACTTTGATGAACAGTCTGGCATGGACGGCAGGAAGAAGAAGTTTCAGTCTGCAAAAATGACCAAATTAGTTTTGGTGTTCAAAACTACGGAGGATACAGAGTGATTGATCTATCCTTTTTCTTATTTTGTTGTACTGTTACAGAGTTGGATATGGAAGACCTAAGGTTGAGATTTGAGGCAAAGACATGTTTATCTTACAGCATAAGATAAGCCCTTATAAACTGTAAACTGTAATTGAATTGTAAATTATTTTCCAAATATATAGGCTTACTGAAAATATATACAACTGCCAAACTGCAGTAATTCAATAAATGTTGGCAACATGGTGGAAACATGAACATAGTGGAAACATGAACATGAACATAGTGGAAACATGAACATGAACATGGTGGAAACATGAACATGAACATGGTGGAAACATGAACATGAACATAGTGGAAACATAAACATGAAGATGGTGGAAACATGAACATGGTGGAAACATGAACATGAACATGGTGGAAACATGAACATGAACATGGTGGAAACATGAACATGGTGGAAACATGGAAATGGTATCAATTTTATGATTCTGTGTTGTGGTAAATTATTTTACTCCTTTCAGATTTGGTCCCTCCATGCTTTTGGATGTAAGGTATTCTGGAGTATGGTTGGAAAAAAGTTGACTTTCTGAAAAATCATCTTATTTGCTTCTTATTCTGGGGATCTTCCAACTGGGATTTCTGGAAAACCTGGTAATTTTGGGAAAGTTACTGTAATCTTGCAACACAAATTCTGGAGACACCTAGAACATCTGGGGTGGAGATTATTTATTACATACATCTATTAGGTTATCTATTAAACCACAAGATGTCAGTATAGTAGAGTACCTTTAATTTCTGCTGATCCTTCCTCTCTCTCTCATTCACACTGCCTAACTCTCAATTTAATACAATCCCCTTTCTCTGAAAGTATAGCAATGGAAAAATGGGGGAAGTTGGTGAGTTTTGAACAAACAATGGCAATCTGCACTGTTCACCAAATGTAGCCAAGCAGAATCATGAGTAGAGTAGCATTTCACTTACTACGTGTTATTTACTAGTTTGTTTAACTCCATTTGTCATGTGTTGGCCTGATTAAGCACTCAACATATTATCAATATGGCCTAACATATAATTCACAGTTGCTGTGCTTTTAGGTTTGAAGGAAACATAATGGAATTGAGGTTTATTGTGTTTTGTCTTTAAGACAATAAATCAATTTCTGATTTCAATACAATTTAAATTTCTGAGTGCTTTACTGATTCGATAAAATAACCACTTTTAAAACTGTATTAGGATTTTCAAGAACTTGTTTTTCTAGAATTGATAATATGATTCACTTGTTGAGTTATATTACTAAGATTCACTTGTTGAAGTAGACTCCCACTTCAATTAATTTAGATTTTAGAAATACAGTATCATATTTTTTATATTCACTCTTATCTATAAATACTTTCCCTATCCCTCCCATACTGAACTGTAATTCTATACTCACTGCTCAGAGCAACATATGTCTTGAAAGACATCTTGAAGGAAAGAACATTTATGAGGTGAACAGGGCTGGGCATAGTGTATTTCAGGAGCTCGATGTTCCATTGGTCTGACATGGAAACTACTTCCATAAAGAGGACCCAGTGTTTCTGCTGATGCATCATCCGACACCATATATACCGTTTTCATGTTTCACCGCATGTCGCTTGTCAGTGTGCTAGTCTTCCATTCTTCCTCCTGGTGTGTTCTGCCCTCCTCCTCCTCCTCTTCCTCTCATAGGTGAGAATCTCTCTTTTCCTGTCTCTCTATCAAACTCTCTGATTGTGTTGCATCACTGGGATTAAAAGCACAAGGAATAGAAATAGACTAAAGGGCCTCCCAACCAATGGCAATCTTAACAATCCAACACACTCACTGCACATGGGTGTATTTCTGTTTACCACTTTATGGATCATTACCAAATGGAGCATATGGAACAGATATATTCACCTGGCAAAACAGGTGAAGACATTGAGGTAAATCAGTCAGACTTTCTTTCTTTTTGTAAAACTTTGACTAGGGTTCTGGTTAGGGGTCATACTCTAGCAGTCAAAGCTGGTAAAGACACAACATAAATACAGACCTCTGAGTTATTGAGTTTCAGATAAAGATCTCAGGCACAGAATGTTCTGTGTGAGATTCATTGATTATATTTAGATGATTGTTAAGTCAATATAAAATGGTAAGTTCATAGTGTTATACACTGTGATGGAGAATATGATAGCTGAGAAAGTTTTTTGTTTTCCATTCAAAAAATGTGGTGCATGTTTATTTGAGGTGGTGGAGGGAGTAACAGCTTTGTAATACTGTGTAATAGACAGCATGCTAAATGCCATGTTAATTGTCATGTATAGGTCAACAAAAATAAAAAGTGGAGTTTTGCGATAGATCTTAGCTTGCTAAATTGTGTAGTTGACATGATGATTTGAAATTAAATAATTAATTAGATTAGATTATGAATGACTGGGAAAGTAACGCTTTTTTGATGTTTTCAATTATCAATAACTTTTAACTGAGACTTACAGTCAATTGTTGGGGAAGAAAATAGCAAACCATTATATCCATTGATGAGTGTGAGTACCTTGATTCAACACAATCACATCTGTCTACAGAATGAAGAAGATGCTGTTGATTTATGTATTTAGGAAGGATTTTCTGATATACAGCACCGCAGCAGGTTAATAAATCGAGACTTGCGTCTCTGAAGGCAGCAGCAGTTAAAGTTTATTAGGGTTTCACATTCTAACAACCATTAAACAAGTCAGACAACTGACTCTAGCAGTCCAGATATAGCTTTCTCGGAATTGCCTCAGACTCTAGCTCTGAAAATGTATCATATTTCCCCTAAGAACCTAGTTTGGCCAAGTGTTCCCCAATCTTCAGCTCAATATCACAATATGATCTTTAGACCAGACATGTCTCTCGCTTTTGCACCTATTGCACCCTACTGATATTATAAATGTTTATTTTTTAATCATAAGTATCAAGCACGCGCTCCAGCAGGTGTATCTCACTGATCATCCCTAAAGCCAACACCTCATTTGGCCGCCTTTCCTTCCAGTTCTCTGCTGCCTGTGACTGGAACGAATTGCAAAAATCGCTGAAGTTGGAGACTTTTATCTCCCTCACCAACTTCAAACATCTGCTATCTGAGCAGCTAACCGATCGCTGCACCTGTACATAGTCTATCGGTAAATAGCCCACCCAATTTTACCTACTTCATCCCCATACTGTTTATATTTATTTACTTTTCTGCTCTTTTGCACACCAATATCTCTACCTGTACATGACCATCTGATCATTTATCACTCCAGTGTTAATCTGCATTCGCCTACCTCCTCATGCCTTTTGCACACAATGTATATAGACTATTTTTTTCTACTGTGTTATTGACTTGTTAATTGTTTACTCCATGTGTAACTCTGTGTTGTCTGTTCACACTGCTATGCTTTATCTTGGCCAGGTCGCAGTTGCAAATGAGAACTTGTTCTCAACTAGCCTACCTGGTTAAATAAAGGTGAAATAAATAAAAAAATTAAAAATAATAAAAGCAAGTTTTCTCTGTTGTGCTTCTATTCAGGGTGTGAAACACAACAACAGCCAAGATGTCAGAGTAAGTCTTGAAATTCCAGACTTCCAGCCTGACTCAAAACATGTCCAATCCACCCTTATGTTCTCTCAGCAATGCACATAACTGTTGTATCCCTAACAACATGTCAAATCCATGTGTTTTTCACAGTAAAAAGATGACATCGAGCCGCAGGCATCATCTGAAGGTGAACCAAGACAATGAATTATGGTCCATTGGATGAAACAAGTATTTCACACCAATGTCCAGTACTTGACTGAATTAGTTTGGGTATAAATTAGACTGGTTTTATAACTTTTCAACCTCTTTAATCCTTTAGGTAATCTTTTGTGCCCCAATACCACATAGTAAACTGGGTTTGTCTTTACTATGTTTCTTTGTCCTACAGAGCTTAGTGCTCCAGATTGCGTTTGAGCTTATTGAAGTGGAGAAAAAGGAGGCTGTGCAGGAGAAAGCCAATTTCATGGCTGAGCTCCCCGCCCTGGATTTGTCTGGAGATCAAACGGCGCTGGTGGTACGATACAACGCTAATAATTCATTCATTTACACAAGCTTCACACATCTGGAGACCTACATTTCCCTCACTAACTTTAAACATCAGCTATCTGAGCAGCTAACTGATCGCTGCAGCTGTACATAGTCCATCTGTAAATAGGCCACCCAATCTACCTACCTCATCCCCATATTGTTTTTATTCACTTTGCTGCTCTTTTGCACACCAGTATCACCACTTACACACCATCATCTGATCATCATCATCTGCTCATCTATCACTCCAGTGTTAATCTGCTAAATTGTAATTACCTCGCTACTATGGCCTATTTATTGCCTTACCACCTCACGCCATTTGCACACACTGTATAAAGACTTTCTTTTTTTTCTATTGTGTTATTGACTGTACGCTTGTTTATTCCATGTGTAACTCTGTGTTGTTGTTTGGGTTGCACTGCTTTGCTTTATCTTGGCCAGGTCGCAGTTGTAAATGAGAACTTGTTCTCAACCAGCCTACCTGATTAAATAAAGGTGAAATAAAAAAATAAAAAAACATCTACTCCAATGTATTTAGGCCTCACATTGGTGGTTCTTGTAATAAGCCATGTGGATATGCCGACAAAGTACACAGACTCTAAATAACTGTTGCCCAAAGAGACTGATTCCTTCAGGAGAGAAGAGTTTCTCATAGGGGTGGCAGGGTAGCCTAGTGGTTAGAGCATTGGACTAGTAACCTGAAGGTTGCAAGTTCAAACCCTTGAGCTGTTGTTCTGCCCCTGAACAGGCAATTAACCCACTGTTCCTAGGCTGTCATTGTAAATAAGAATTTGTTCTTAACTGACTTGCCTAGTTAAATAAAGGTAAATAAATACAAATTACCTGACTGATTTGATGTGTTTGTGTACCAACAGGAAATGCTCAAAAAGTTAGCCCAATCCATCGACAAGGTTGATGAGGAAAGATATGATGCAGAGTCCAAGGTGACGAAGGCAGACAAAGAGGTATTTTCTATTCCATCTTGTCCTCATCATGAAACAAACGCATATTCATAGAATTTAAAATTGAAACACAACAAACACACAACCCTGGATTGAACAACCAATGCTAAGTAACCAACCTCCTATTTAATCCAGATTAACAAATTGTTATCAGATGTAGATGTGTAAAAAAAAAAACATTTTACCTAAATTTCCTTGACTAACCGGTGCCCCCACACACTGACTCTGTGCCGGTACCCCCTGTATATAGCCTCGCTACTGTTATTTTATTGTTACTCTTTAATTATTATTATTATTATTATAAAAACATTTTTTTACTACAGTTTATTTGAGTAAATCATTTCTTAACACTTTTATTCTTAAAACTGCATTGTTGGTTAAGGGCTTGTAAGTAAGCACTCACTTTAAGGTGTTGTATTTGGCGCATGTGACAAATCAAATTCGATTTTTGACACGGCAAATCTTATCTTCCTCCTGACTTGCTCACATCACAGATTGAGGACTTGAGAATGAAAGTGGTTGAGATCCAGGGCATGAAGAAGCCAGCTCTGAAGAAAGTGCGTATGTCTGCTGATGCTATGCTCCAGGCTCTGCTGGGCACCAAGCACAAGGCTTCCATGGATTTCAGAGCCAACTTGAAAGAAGTGAAGAAGGAGGTCAAAGAGGAGGTGGGTATTCGTGTGGAAACCTACAAAGCAGAGAATCACAGTACCTGAGTATTGTGTCCCAAATGTGTTCTGAGCTTTGTGGAAAGGATCAGTTATTTCATATTTTATCCTCTATTTGTGACATCATAAACTTTCTGTAACGCAGGCAGTGGATGCAGTTGGTGACTGGCGTAAGAACGTTGATGAACAGGCTGGCATGGACGGCAGGAAGAAGAAGTTTCAGGGTTAAACACATTCATTTTTCAGTCATAGCCGACTTTTGTGTTTTGTCGTATTGTGGTACAGAGACGGATTTCTATGACCTTGTTGTTATGTATCCCTGCAGGAAGAGGATCTTTGATTTTAAAATGCTATTATGTTTTGATACTGTAGGTTCAAATATGTATTCGACACTATGGTTTTGGATATCTCTCTCTCCCCTCTCCCCCACTCTCTCGCTCTCTTTTTCTCTCAGTCTCTCTTTCTTTCTATTGAACTTTTCAGTGTAATTTGCAAATGTTTTTGGCTATTGTATAGTGAGGTGGAAAGGGTAAATATTTGTAGCTTCACCCACTCTTAACATCACACAGCTTTCCATCTGCATCTGTAACATTCACTAAAAGGAGTATATTAACTAACATAAAAATAAAAACCATTTTAAAAAGCTTGTGATTGTTTTTGTAGTGTTTTCCTACAAGATCATTGCCAGTTAGGCCCAAATTGTCACTGGGCGTGCTTCAGCCAGCGAAAACATTACACTCAAAGAATGCGTGCATATTTGCCCAGATGAGACCTTAGATCACAATATCTTTGAGTCTGTAAGGTTCTGTAATTGATCCAGCAGCGTTGCTGTAGGATGTTGTTTGTGTTATGCCAAGCTTGCATTTAGATCTGGAAATTGGACCTGTGCAATGAATAGATCCAACCCAATACATATAACTAACATTTACAGGATTCCATGGATCTAGATCAGGGGAAAATGATTAAATACTTAATATATCTATTTTTGTTATTGTTATTTAGAATTTAAAATTGAAACACAACAAACACACAACCCTGGATTGAACAACCAATTATGATTTGCTAAGTAACCAACCTCCTATTTAATCCAGATTAACAAATTGTTATCAGATGTATACCGAAGTTTGTAAAAAATCATCTTCTTAACATCTGTTTTAGCTAATGGAAAGGCATTGGGAAATGGTCATGTGATATTAGTGTACCATATTTGTTAACACATGAATGCCCTTCAATAATAATAATAACAATAATATTAATAATGATGATGATAATGATAATAACGGATTTCATATATAGTAATTTTCCAAATGCTCCACCAGAGGAAGCCTCCATGTGTTGAAATATTAGGAAGTTTGGGCTGCCATTGTCTTTTTACCTTTATTTTAGCAGGGAGTTTATTGAGACCGAGTGTCACGCCCTGACCTTAGAGCTTTTTATGTCTCTATTTTGGTTCGGTCAGGGTGCGATTTGGGTGGGCATTCTATGTTCCTTTTTCTATGTTTTTGTATTTCTTTGTTTTGGCCGGGTATGGTTCTCAATCAGGGACAGCTGTCTATTGTTGTATCTGATTGGGAACCATACTTAGGTAGCTTTTTCCCACAGGGTTTTTGTGGGGAGTTAATTTCTGTTTAGTGTTTTGCACCTTTCAGGACTGTTTTGGTTATTCCCTTTGTTATTTTGTTATAGTGTTCCGTTTTAATAAAGAAAGCATGAACACTTATCACGCTGCGCTTTGGTCCGATAATTCCTCTTCTTCAGACGACGAATACCGTTACACCAAGGTTTGTTTTGACAAGACCAGCAGCAATTCCACATTGAAAGTTAGAGATGCAAAAAAATACAAAAATAAAATGATAGAAAAACAATCCTCTGTGAAGAGGTCCTATACCAACAATCTGAACTGCCGAAAGGCACCAATGCATCCAACTGAAGGGTATTCTGAAGATTGTTCCATAAGTGAGGTACGATTAAAACTTTAACTACTTCTGTATTGACGGAAGGATTTCAAGAGTTAGCTATCCAAGTATGGTTTCTCGTAAATATGACCAGAGTATGTCAAAATAGATAGATACATGTATTAAGAATACATTAGTGGATAAACATATGCAGTAAGCTATTTATCCATGAACATTATCAGTTAAACACAGATTTACTCAGATGTGCCCACCCTAGAACCAAACCAACCATTCATGCTCAATATCTGAACTGTGGAGGTATGTTAAATGCTTAGCCTTAGACTGTTCAGAGTATCGATATCAAACCTCCAGGCAGCCAGCTCCTCCCACTGGCATAGTGATACCAAAGCATTCCGTCTATGGTCATGAAGGCCTGACTGTATTTAACAGCCCTCCAGCAGTAAGACCTGGGCTGGGCATCTTAGGTTACCTCCAAGGAGCTCAAATGCAGGGCTGAGACTGGAGGACTGGCTTAGTATATCCCTGACCCCGCTTCCGAATGCAAGGAGATGCCACAGTGCTATATTTGGATCATCTGACTTCACCAACTTTAATATTAGGAGAGCCGACAGCATCATAATGAGTCAAAACAAATGTACTTTTTTAAATACTCTGCCATTTTTAAAGTGATTTTTCTTAATTAAGTCTACATAACACACTGTCGCTGTTAGAATCTTAATATCAGACACGATATTCAGGAGCAGGGGTGTAAAGTAAGTAAGTAAAAATACTTGAAAGTATTACTTAAGTAAATTTTTTGGGTATATGTACTTTTCTTTACTATTTATATTTTTGACAACTTTTACTTTTACTTCACTATATTCCTAAAGAAAATTCTGTACCTTTTACTCCATACATTTTCCCAGACACCCAAAACTACTTGTTAATTTTGAATGCTTGGCAGGGCAGGAAAATGGTACAATTGAGAAATGAGAAATTTAGTGAAGAACTGTTTTTTTAACTTGTATTTAATCAGGCGAGTCAGTTAAGAACAAATTCTTATTTACAATGGCCGCCTGGTTGTTATTGAGACAGTTAGGACCTTTTTAATGTTACAATTTTGTTGTTATTCAGATAGTTAGGACCTTTTCAATGTTACGGCCTGGTTGTTATTCAGATAGTTAGGACCTTTTCAATGTTACGACCTGGTTGTTATTCAGAAAGTTAGGACCCTTTCAATGTTACGACCTGGTTGTTATTCAGGTAGTTAGGACCCTGTCAATATTACGACCTGGTTGTTATTCAGTAGTTAGGACCTTTTCAATGTTACGACCTGGTTGTTATTCAGATAGTTAGGACTCTGTCGATGTTACGACCTGGTTGTTATTCAGAAAGTTAGGACCCTTTCAATGTTACGACTTGGTTGTAGGACAGATGCCGTGCGGAAATAAGACATGACATTGATAGATGAAAAATGCTCACATTTGGTAGTCATATCGCCTCTACTGGCATACCCAGTCTGCAGCCAAGCATGTGTTTATATTCTGTCAGTAATATCATGACTTGCAGTGGGTTCTGTCTTATTTCAAACCCATGAGCATGTGAGAGAACACACTGCTGGTGGACCGTCAGCCCTAGAAACAGAGCCAGCATTCACAAGGTAGCATTTATCAGCTGGCTAGAGATACGGAATCAAGTCAACATATGGAAAAAATCTACTTCAGCTAAGTCCCCTTCTGTTTTCCTCATGATCATCATGGCCCTTATTTCACCGACCTGAACCTGCTTCTGACTGAAGCAAAGACCAAAAAAAACAGACACCACTGGCGGCTTGCACAGTAAAGTTGGCAGAGATTTGAGTTGACCTTGTGTCCGTTTCCTGTCTCTTTATCCAGAAAGAACTGAAATGTCTCTATAATACCAACAGTTGACAGAGCCAACAGGGCCTTTCCTCCTATTTGTGATCACCCAATGATACCCTCTGACATTCAGTCACTGTTTTATCACCTTCACTGCTGTACCAAGCTCACAGTACAGTGAGAGAATAGGAAGGGTTACACTGTACCCCAAATCCAGGTTAACCATAGCAGGGTCACCATTACCAGAGCCACCAATGATGCATGTTAACTACGACTGTATCAGCAATTGAGGCATTTTCTGGATTGCCTTGCTGCCATGGACCGGTGCCAAATGCCCCCAGGACACAGGCGGCTCATAGCAGGGATATGAGGTCATACTGCTGCCAGCCTGCTCTAATGACCCATAGTAACCCAGTCAAGACTCTTCCTGTTGGATGTTGAGCCTTTCGCTTTGGCCTGTGGAATGTTCCAGGTCCTGAGAACATTGGGCTATGGCTATCATAAATGGCATCCTGTCAAAAGTAGTGCAATATATCGGGAATAAGGAGCCATTTCGGACATAGCCCAGGTCTCTAGGGTTATAGAAGCCTCTGTTCCCATAGAAAAGCCAGGACCTCTGCCTGCTGCAGACTAGGAAGAATGTGCGCCCCATGGAGGATTGAATGTGAGACATACTGACCCTGGTGGCATTAGGAATTAGAATGGGAATGTGGTCTCAAAGCCCCATGCACTTTGTGAATATCTGGTTGATCACAGTTTTTTCCCCTGATGACGAATGACCATACATGTAACAGCACAACTGGATACGATAAGGAATATGTACTTGTACTACCAAACTAGGCCCCAAATACAGGCCTTCAGACACACATGATTAACATGAATTTAAAAACAAGAGATGTGTCAATTACAGTCATTTGGTTTGCTGTGCTTAATTTGCCCCAATCACTCCATAGGTTTCCGAGTTTTGCCTATAGTTTTAGTACAGTAATTGACCTCCCTTCACCAGTCCCAGGAATGGTCAGTAGAGGGCATGTTTGCTCTGTTTAACGTCAACTTGTTTGGGTATCTAGCTGCTATGTTAGCTAGTAGTATTGACTGAAGCTGTGCTGTTATTAAACAGCTGATCATGCAAAAAATAGCCGTTTGACCATAGGCTTTAATTCTGAGGTACATGAACCCACATTACTTATATAAATAAACAAGGCACAAAATATCTCACGGATCAAAGAGCAATCCACCTTTTGAAAGAGGTTAATCAAAAGTATTCAGTCAATAGTGAAGAAATACATTTGACTTTGGATGAACTGCTGGTGTTTTCTGGTATTTTCTTTGTCTTTCCCTACTATGGCCGGTAGAATAATCAGCCATGCCATCCTTACCGTCCCTGGTTAGTCTCATTGTAAAAAAGGCCATGCCTGAGCACGTGACTTTCCCCACAGTTCCGTTCTTTAAAAAAAATGTATTATTACATTTCAAATTACAGTATAATATAAAAAAAACATAGGACATCACTACATGTATATTTTCTCTGAAGAAACATAAAATAACATTTAAGTTAAAAAAATAAAAATCATTACACATGAATTGAGTTTCAAAAGTACCTAAAATAAAATAAATATAATAAGGTCAGGGGTTACAGTTGTACAACCCTATGATAGGGTTATAAGAATACAGTGTTTTTTGTTATTAACTACTGCTAGAGATTTTATTAAATATTGGATTTCAAGTAAAAATATATTATGTGCATTATAGTTTCACCTTCTTTATCACAGATATGTCCTCTAAGTCCATGAATTTATTGCAAGGGTATATTTTGTGCAAGATTTTAAACTGAATTTATTTTACATTATTTAATATACAAAATTTGTGAGGGAGCAACCAAACTTTCTTCCATTCAATTTCAGTAATATATGCATTCCAGAATAATTTCCCTCTAAGAGAGATCTTGTTCTTGTTCTTAAAAAGTTATCTAAAGGGGCCTCCTTTAGAGTGGCGCAGCAGTCAGCATAATAAAATAATACAATAATCAGTTCAAAATGTTTACATTAAAATAAACAAAATATTTTGCCCCTACTCAACTATCCATCACATCCTCCTGGTTTCCATCAATCCCATGGCCGAACAACACTGAATTGATTTTACTGAATCAGCATAAGTTACTAGTGGGTGAGGGCATTCACAGCCGACCGCTCAGACAGGTGAGGGCATTCACAGCCGACCTCTCAGACAGGTGAGGGCATTCACAGCCGACCGCTCAGACAGGTGAGGGCATTCACAGCCGACCGCTCAGACAGGTGAGGGCATTCACAGCCGACCGCTCAGACAGGTGAGGGCATTCACAGCCGACCGCTCAGACAGGTGAGGGCATTCACAGCCGACCGTTCAGACAGGTGAGGGCATTCACAGCCGACCGCTCAGACAGGTGAGGGCATTCACAGCCGACCGCTCAGACAGGTGAGGGCATTCACAGCCGACCGCTCAGACAGGTGAGGGCATTCACAGCCGACCGCTCAGACAGGTGAGGGCATTCACAGCCGACCGCTCAGACAGGTGAGGGCATTCACAGCCGACCGCTCAGACGGGTGAGGGAATACCAGCCAACCTTTTTTACATTAATGGCACAACGTCCTTAAATATTGCTCCCCATTAGTCTCATAAACGTAACACAAGCTGAGCCGCATAAGTGACCCAGGTTGTAAAGTAATTTAAGGTCATTATGTGTCCACCCCGCTCAGGTCATCGTAAAGGTTCAGTGTGCTGTTAGATTTAATGCCTGCTCAAAATCTCATTACGTTTTTTCTCTATTTGTGTTGCGTCCAAGTCCCCATATGTTTTCATTTTGTGCAGACTGTAACCTACTGTACATGCAAGGTATAGCTTCTGCTTCCCTTGACTTGGCAGGATAATAGCTGCTTGAATATCAGTGTAACTCTGTCCGTACGCATGCACAGACACACGTCAGACCTGGATTGATGAAGATTTATTTCTCATTCAATTCCATCCGGCATCTGATATACTGTAATCTGTGTTTCCATGGCCAGAGAAGTGAACAACACACCTGGTAGTTTAGCGGTTAAGTGTGTTAGGCAAGTAACTGAAAGGTTGCTGGTTTGAATCTTTGACCTGACTAGGTAAAACATTTGTCAATGTGCCCTTGAACAAGGCACTTAATCCTAAATGCTCTGGATAAGAGTGTCCGCTAAAATGTTACTTAGTGTGTTTTTTGTCATTCAGTAGGGGAGAGATATAAGTTCTCTGTTTCAATACGGTCCTGTCCTCTGGCCCTCTACTCTACCCCTGTTTGAGTAAGTACAGTCAGGTATCTGGATGTCAAATGTCTCAAACAAAAATGTTCAATAAATGGAGATTAAAAAAGAAAAGAAACATCTGGCGCCACAAAACAAATATTCAAGTCTATAAATATGTTGGCCGCGATTATTCAGGGGGCCACAAAAGGCAAATAAATGTTTGAGTGGATTGCAGGAGGCCGAGGCATTGGAGGTTTGGAGAGGAATGCATTCATCATCATCTCCAGGGGTCAATAATAGAGTTGTGGGAACTCAAAGAACCAATAAGCAGGTCTTAGTTAGCCAGGCCACTGCTGCAATGGAGAGATGAGGATACCTGATAATGGAATAATGAGACATTTTATTGTCTATACTGTCCCTTCCAAACACTTTTTCCCAGTTTATTCACAAATAAGAAGGGGGAAGGACAGTAAATCTATTCTGGAAAAAAGTGAGTGGAGTGGTGGTATACAGAAGATTGCCCTATTTGGTAACAAGCCAAGTCCATATTATGGCAAGAACAGCGCAAATAAGCAAAGAGAAACAATAGTCCATTATTACATTCGGACATGAAGGTCAGCCAATAAGGAACATTTCAAGAACTGCTCCCTCAAGAACTGCTCCCTCACAAATGTTGTATATCAAATAAAGTAAAATGTGATTATTGTATTATTTTATTATGCTGACCGCTGCGCTACTCAGGAGGCCCCTTTAGATAACTTTTTAACTCCAAGAAAAATATCTCTCTTAGAGGGAAATTATTCTGGAATGCATATATTACTGAAATTGAACAGAAGAAAGTTTGGTTGTTTCCTCACAAATTTTGTATATCAAATAAAGTAAAATAAATTAAGTTTAAAATCTTCCACAAAATATACCCTTGCAATAAATTCATCTAAATTCATGGACTTAGAGGAGGACATATCTGTGATAAAGAAGGTGAAACTACAATGCACATTTTTTACGAGTTATTTTTTTCAGCAAGAATGCCACCTGGTGATAGATTGTGACAGTGATGTTGGTCTGGGGGAGTGCTGCGGTGTTGGTGTCAATTCCATTCAGAAAGTACATTTAAATTCCAATACCATCACACCTCCTCCTCCATGCTTCACGGTGAGAACCTCACATGCAGAGTTAATCCGTTCACCTACTCTGCGTCTCACAAAGACATGGCTGTTTGAACCAAAAATCGCAACTTTGGACTCATCAGACCAAAGGACAGATTTCCACCAGTCTAATGTCCATTGCTTGTGTTTCTTGGCAAAAGCAAGTCTCTTCTTATTATTGGTGTCCTTTAGTAGTAGTTTCTTTGCAGCAAATTGACCATGAATGCCTGATTCATGCAGTCTCCTCTGAACAGTTGATGTTGAGATGTGTCTGTTACTTGAACTCTGCAAGGTACAATCTGAGGTGCAGTTAATTGCAGATTTCTGAGGCTGGTAACTCTAATGAACTTATCCTCTGCAGCAGAGGTAACTTTGAGTCTTTCTTTCCTGTGGCGGTCCTTATGAGAGCCACTTTCAAAGTTCTTGAAATGTTCCTGATTGGCTCTCATAAGGAAATGTTCCTGATCATGTCCTAAAGTAATGATGGACTATTGTTTCTCTTTGCTTATTTGCGCTGTTCTTGCCATAGTATGGACTTGACTTGTTACCAAACAGGACAATCTTCTGTATACCACCCCTACCTTATCACAACACAACTGATTGGCTATAACGCATTAAGAAGGAAAGAAATTCCACAAATGAACTTTTAACAAGGCACACCGGTTAATTGATATGCATTCCAGGTGACTACCTCATGAAGCTGGTTGAGAGAATGCCAAGAGTGTGCAAAGCTGTCATCAAGGCAAAGGTTGGGTACTTTGAGAATATCAAATATAAAACATATTTAGATTTGTTTAACACTTTTTTTGGTTACTACAGTATATGATTCCATGTGTTATTTCATAGTTTTGATGACTTCACAATTATTCTACAATATGGAAAATAGTAAAAAATTAAGAAAAACCCTTTAATGAGTAGGTGTGTCCAAACTTTTGACTGGTACTGTATGTAAAGTGGACTGCTGCCACTGCTACGTGGACACACAGTCCATACACGAGAAAGGAAAACTATCATTTATCTGCCTGTGCCATATTGTAGAGTACAGAACTCTCATCTCACTTTTGCAAGATCTCTTTTGAACACCACACTTTTATTCATTCTTTGCCTCTCAGTCACAATGGTGACTGTATGTAATGAATGTGAAATCAACAGAAAGGTATCTTTTCTGGGTGATTTAAATATTGACTGGCTTTCATCAAGCTCCCCACTTACTTAAGAAAAAACTGTAACCAGTGCCTGCAACCTGGTTCAGGTTGTCAGTCAACCTACCAGGATAGTTACAAACTGTACAGGAATGACATCATCAACATGTATTGATCACATTTTTACTAATGCTGCAGAAATTAGCTTGAAAGCAGTATCCAGATTCTTGGGATGTATTGATCACAATCTAGTAGCCATATCAAGGAAAACTAATGTTCCAATGGCTGGGCCTAATATAGCGTATAAGAGGTCATACAATACATTTTGTAGTGATTCCTATGTTGTAGATGTAAAGAATATTTCTTGGTCCATGGTGTGTAATGAGGAACAAACAGATGCTGCACTTGAAATAGCTTATTCCAGTTAGTAATAAGCATGCACCCATTAAGAAAATTACTGTAAAAACAGAATTGATAAATTGTATGTTTGAGAGGGATAAGGCAAAACGAAAGGCAAATAAGTCTGGCTGCACAACCGATTGGCAAAGTATTGCAAATTGAGAAAACATGTGACAAAGCTAAATAAAAAGAAGAAGAAACTACAATATGAAACAAAGATAAATGACATAGAGAATGATAGTAAAAAGCTTTGGAAAAAAGGCAAACTCAGCTCCATCATTCATTGAATCAAAATCAACTGATTTTTCCAACTACTTCAATTATTTTTTTATTGGCAAGATTAGCAAATTTAGGCATGACATGCCAGCAACAAATGCTGACACTACACATCCGAGTATATCTGAACAAATTATGAACAAATGTATTGTTGTCCATCAACAATGACAAGTCACCGGGGTCTGACAACTTGAATGGAAATTTACTGAGGATAATAGCAGACGATATTGCCACTCCTATTTGCCATATTTTCAATTTAAGCCTACTAGAAAGTGTGTGTCCCCAGACTTGAAGTGAAGCGAAAAAATCATTCCATTACATAAGAGTAGTAAAAAACCCTTTCTTAGCTCAAATAACTGACTAATCAGCCTGTTACCAACGTTTGGAAAATATAGTATTTTACCAGATTCAATGCTATTTTACAGTAAACAAATTGACAACAAACTTTCAACATGCTTATAGGGAAGGACATTCACCAAGCACAGCACTTACATAAATGACTGATGATTGGCTGAGAGAAATTGATGATAAAAAGATTGAAAGGGGCTGGTTTGTTAGACTTCAGTGCGGCTTTTAACATTATCATAGTCTGCTGCTGGAAAAACTTGTGTGTTATGGCTTTAGACCCCTGCTATATTGTGGATACATAGTTACCCGTCTAATAGAAAACAGAGGGTGTTCTTTAATGGAAACCTCTCCAACATAATCCAGGTAGAATCAGGAATTCCCCAGGGCAGCTGTCTATGCCCCTTATCTTCACTAATGATATGCCACTGGCTTTGAGTGAAGCCACAAACAGGGACTTAGGAAAATTGCAATTGGCTCAGAACAGGGCAGCACGGCTGGCCCTTGGATGTACACAGAGAGCTAATATTAATAATATACATGTCAATCTCTCCTGGCTCAAAGTGGAGGAGAGATTGACTTCATCACTACTTGTATTTATGAGAGGTTTGAACTACTGGCGCACAGCTTGGACACCCATGCATACCCCACAAGACATGCCACAAGAGGTCTCTTCACAGTCCCCAAGTCCAGAACAGTCCATGGAAGGCGCACAGTACTACATAGAGCCATGACTAAATGGAACTCTGTTCCACATCAAGTAACTGATGCAAGCAGTAAAATTAGATTTACAAACCAGATAGAAATACAACTTACAGAACAGCACAGTCTGCACAGTTACAGTCTGCAGTAGTAGAGTTGAGATGAATAATAGAGCCTTGCTATTGGGTAAAAGTGCTGGGATATATAGGTACGCCGTATTATTCAACTCTACTACAGAGCCTGTAATCATGATCTGAGTCACACTGTCTGTCTACACGCTGAGTCACACTGTCTGTCTATGCATAGTCATTTTACCCCTACCTACTGTACATGTACATATTACCTCAATTACCTCGACTAACCTGTACCCCTGCACATTGACTCGGTACCGGTACCCCCTGTATGTAGCCTCGTTATTGTTATTTTATTGTTATTTTTTACTTTAGTTTATTAAGTAAATATTATCCTTAGCTCTTATTTTTCTTAAAACTGCATTGTTGGTTAAGGCTTCACTGTTGTATTCGGCACATGATTTGATACACACTCGTATTCTGGAAGTTCATTTTTACTCAGGCTCCACTTCATATACAGATTCTTCCTCTTTTCATGTCTGATCTTCTGTTGATGTCAAAGTTTTGAGCTAAATTGAGGATTTAGTACTTATATCATTGAGCAAGAGTTTAATCTCAAAACCCCCATGGATGTCTCAATCAGGCCTCATTGATACTCTGCGATGTAGCCTCTCTCCCTTTCCTACAGTTTCTCAAGCCTGACGTAACACATTAACAAACAGTAGCTTAATCTAAACCTACTGTGACATAACAAATCATTACTTCATATCCCACCAACGTGGAGGCGGGAGGTCAGGTGACATGACAGGTGTTTATCCTATCAGCAATCAGTGTCACCTCTTCTCCTGTTATCCAACTCAATTGGAATGCACCCAGGAACACTCTCTTCCTGTTCCTCTGAAACACAATGAAACATTTGATCTCAATACAGTTTTCTGTTCCCAAAACTAGAATATTTTACAAACAGAGTAGGCAAAGTTTTGTAGACTTTACCCTTTGCCAAAGTTTCATTATATTGCATTATTGCACACGCACATTTCACAGAGTAGGCGTTCCCTAACGGAAATATGCAAATTCATGCTAGAACGCGCCAATAGGATCTTGCTAGCTCAAGTTTGGCTCTACCCACCTCATTGCTTGTTCTGCCCACTATGACTCATTTGTTCCCATTGGAAATGACAGGCTATGGTCTATCTTAGTTATACAAATATTTGACTAAGGTGAGGTTAATGACCCTCCTCTGTAGAATGTGCATTTTTGCAGCTGAGGTGGAATTAGTGAGGCATTACTCTGTCAGTACGCACATTGCCTACAATGTTGTAAACCTCTAGCAGGGGGTAATAAAACCCTACACTGCTGTAAAAACTACTCCCCCAGCACCTCATAAAACATGAGGGGGCTTAGGACCATGTGGGCAGTATTAGTACAGTACCCTCAGGTCTCTACACTGTTTATGTACCTTCATTCTCTAGCTGATTCTCTAACTACCTATATGCAGTCCTTAGGAAGAAGAAAAGTGCTGTAAGACAAGCTTGCTTTTCACTGGAGAGAGACATTTTGATCACAGATCATTGTACTGATTAAATCAGTGGGGACATGAGCTTACAGATCATGTGTTACTGTTGGTTTGATTTGTCTCTGGGCCCAGACCCCGATGAAGGAGTCTTGAAGGTTCCAACTTCCAGATGTGCCATCACACATGTTTGATCCACATAATGAAATAGTAATGTGATGTATCTCTATGGGTCTACTGGAGGCCATTAATTACAGAGCAGATGGTTGGAGTTACTTACTGTTATAGCACTATTATTATGGCTGTTCTGACACTTTTATGAATATATTTTTATTCTTTCCACAAAAAAGAAAACAGGTATGAGATATTGTGTTCATATAGCAAGGAGAGATATTATGATGTAATTAAAGACGTCTGCGTCCAACTCACACTCCCAAACACTTAGATCCCCGGAAAGCAGCCCACTTTCCAGCTCACTCTCCAGATCCCAATCACCGGAATTCTAATCACCTGTTCACACACCTGCATGTCATTATGCCACACTATCTAGTTCAGTTCCTTGCACCCCATCTCTGTGAGATATTGTTAGTTTTGAGACACTTTTCGGAGCTCTGTTTTTTCCTGTCCTTCTCTCCTCCTGTGTATGATAGTTTTTGCCTGCCTCACTCACGACGCCTTTTGCCTATTCCCTGCCTGTACTGTTGCCCTTTAAGGTCCTACCGTGTATGACCTTCTGCCTGCCCCTGGACCCAGCTACCTGCCTCCTTCTATGGTCCCTTTCGTTAAACACCTGCTGCACTCCGCGCTTGAAACCAGCTCACTGTCTCCCTCGTGTTCATTACAAAGACATATTCAAGATGGAAAAAATGCAATGACAAACAAATAAAATGACTGAACATAAGCAGTCTTTTTTGATCAGGTCTGTAGCTATTTACTTAAGTATAAAATAAAATATCCTGACGCAGCCTTGGACTGTTTGAATGAATTGGCAAACCTAGGTTACAATGATTACATTGATTAGTATACAGTGCCTTCGGAAAGTATTCAGACCCCTTGACTTTTTCCATATTTTGTTACGTTACAGCCTTAATCTAAAATGGATGAAAAAAAAATCATTGGCAATCTACACACAATACCCCATAACGACAAAGCGAAAACAGGTTTTTATAAATGTATAGAAATGTATTAAAAATAATAAATATGTTTTATTTATTTTGTATCTACGCCGCTACCTTTAATTTAAAGGTATTTGTGACCAACAGATGCATATCTGTATTCCCAGTCATGTGAAATCCATAGACTTGGGCCTAATTCATTTATTTCAACGGACACATTTCCTTATATAAACTGTAACTCAATAAAATCTTTTAAATTGTTGCATGTTGAATTTGTACTTTAGTTCAGTGTAGATAAACTATTTGTTAATCGGTTAGGTCTAGGTGCTAAGCCCTATTCGGACAGGACTGTTATTACCAGATATTTTGGTAATGTCATTAGAATCCCAGTTTGTGCATTAATCCAGAGAATTTTTCACACAGGATTAGTTTTTCCAAAAAGCCCCCTATAATTTTAATTTTTCATTCAATTGACTCTTATGATGAAAGCCTGGAGGTTTTCTGGGCGTAAAGATATTTTAAACATAATGTCTAGAAATCAAAGAAAATGTTATTGGTCGCATACACATATTTAGCAGATGTAATTGCGGGTGTAGCAAAATGCTTGCGTTCCTTGATTTTTTCCACATTTTGTTACGTTAGAGACTTATTCTAAAATGGATTTAAAAAAAAAATCGAATCAATCTACACACAATACCCCATAATGACAAAGCGAAAGCTGTTTCATTTTGATCCATTCTAGAATAAGGCTGTAACGTCTTCAGAAATGTTAGCATATTTATAAAAAATATATACAAAATACCTTATATATGTAAGTATTCAGACCCTTCGCTATGAAACTTGAAATTGAGCTCAAGTGCATCCTGTTTCCATTGATGATCCTCGAGATGTTTCTAAAACTTGATTGGAGTCAACCTGTGGTAAATTCAATTGATTGAACATGATTTGGAAAGACACACCTGTTTATATAAGGTCCCACAGTTGACAGTGCATTTCAGAGCAAAAAAAGATATGACGTCATAGGGATTGCCGTAGATCTCAGAGACAGTATTGTGTCCAGGCACAGATCTGGGGAAGGGTCCCAAAACATTCCTGCATCATTGGAGGTCCTCAAGAACACAGTGGCCTCTATCATTCTTAAATGGAAGAAGTTTGGAACCACCAAGACTCTTCCGGCCAAACTGAGCAATTGGGGGAGAAGGGCCTTGGTCAGGGAGGTGACCAAGAACCCGATGGTCACTCTTACAGAGTACCAGAGTTCTTCTGTGGAGATGGGAAAATCTTCAAGAAGGACAACTATTTTTGCAGCACTCCACCAAATCAGGCCTTTATTGTAGAGTGGCAAGACAGAAGCCACTCCTCAGTAAAAGGCACATAACATTTTGCTTAGTGTTTGCCAAAAGGCACCTAAAGGACTCTCAGACCATGAGAAACAAGACTCTCTGGTCGGATGAAACCAAGATTATATTATTTCTGCTGAATGCCAAGTGTCACGTCTGGAGGAAACCTTGCACCATCCCTACAGTGAAGCATGGTGGTGGCAGCATCATGCTGTGGGGATGTCAGTATAGAGGGAAAGATGAACGGAGCAAAGTACAGAGAGATCCTTGATGACAACATGCTCCAGACCGTTCAGACTGGGGCGAAGGTTCACCTTCCAACAGGACAACGACCCGAAGCACACTGCCAAGACAACACAGGAGTGGCTTGGGACAAGTCTCTTGGGACAAATGTCCTTGAGAGGCCCAGCCAGAGCCCGGAATTTAACATCTCTGAAGAGACCTGAAAATAGCTGTGCAGCTATGCTCCCCATCCAACCTGACAGAGCTTGAGAGGATCTGCAGAGAAAAATGGGAGAAAATCCCCAAATACAGGTGTGCCAAGCTTGTAGTGTCCTACCTGTAACGGTTGTGGTCTGGAGAAAGAGAGGAGGACCAATGCGCAGCGTGGTAAGTGTCCATTATTTTAATAAAACAACTGAACACTAAACAAAACAACAAAACGACAAACGAACTGTCCTATAAGGTGACGAAAAACACTAAACAGAAAATAATCAGCCACAACTAAAATGGGGAAAACAGGCTGCCTCTGATTGAGAACCATACCAGGCCAAACACAGAAATACAACATAGAAAAAAGAACAGACTACCCACCCCAACTCACGCCCTGACCAAACTAACACAAAGACAAAATAAAGGAACTAAGGGCAGAACGTGACACTACCAAAGAAGACTCAAGGCTCTAATCGCTGCCAAAGGTGTTTCAACAAAGTACTGAGAGAAGGGTCTGAATACTAATGTAAAGGTGATATTTCAGTTTTTATTTACATATACATTATGATGGTTAAAAAATAATTCAATCCATTTTAGAATAAGGCTGTAACGTAACAAAATGTGGAAAAGTCAAGAGGTCTAAGTACTTTCCGAATTAATATATATAAAGTTGAAGTTGGAAGATAACATACACTTAGGTTGTAGTCATTAAAACTCATCTTTCAACCAATCCACAAATTTCTTGTTAACAAACTATAGTTTTGGCAAGTCATTTAGGACATCTATTTCATGCATCACACCAGTCATTTTTCCAACAATTGTTTACAGACAGATTATTTCACTTATAATTGACTGTATCACAATAACAGTGGGTCAGAAATTTACATACATTAAGTTGACTGTGCCTTTAAACAGCTTGAAAGTGATGTCATGGCTTTAGAAGCTTCTTATAGGCTAATTGACATCACTTGAGTCAATTGGAGATGTATCTGTGGATGTATTTCAAGGCATACCTTTCAACTCAGTGCCTCTTTGCTTGACATCATGGGAAAATCAAAAGAAATCAGCCAAGACCTCAGAAAAACAATTGTAGACCACCACAAGTCTGGCTCATCCTTGGGAGCAATTTCCAAATGCCTGAAGGTACCACATTCATCTGTACAAGCAATAGTACTGTTGTGTCTTTGGCTATGCCAGATTAAGTGATATGACATGCTATTCTATAAAATCCTTTCTCTGTAATCAACATTACCTGATTGAGCTAATCATGTAAATGTAATTAACTAGAAAGTCAGGGCACCACAAAATAATATTTATAGAGCAGTTATCTTCCGAATAAACTCTTAAAGACCTAGTAATATTTTACATCAATAGCAGTCAATATTAATCGTCACCTTAATTCAGTCTCATCTGAAAGTTGTAAATTCTTGGTTATCTTCACGAACCCTGGCTAACAATTTGAATCAGCAATACAAAATTGGGTTTAATTATTTATTTACTAAATACCTAACTAAACACACAGAATTACATACACACAGAATGAACCATATACATTGATTACAAATTATGTCATAAAGGAAAAAGTAACAGATATGAAAAAAAGTAACAGAACAGATATGACAGCTGGTTACCCAAAGAAAAGGGGGTTGGGTTTGAGTGAAAGAGCGGGAAGACTGAAGAACAAAGGGAGAAGCGATGTCTCAATGGTAAATACAGGATCTTGTGCATTCTAAATTACAGCCCATTTGGAAAAGGAAAATGCAATGAATATTTACTCTGTGCTGCGCTTCAATAGGTTGGTGGTAGATGGAAGGCCGAGTTGCCCAAGAGTTCTTCCATCCTTTGAAGAGCGTCTCTGGTGGTAAACTGTACCCGTTTTAGTAACGTCGGTGTGTGGTAGACGGTATACGTTGTCTGTCTTTTCCCAGTCCAAGTTTGGCGGCTGGAGTAAATCCGTGTTCAAAGTTCATACCCCGTTGCCATGCTTATATGCTCATGCTATATTCTGGATGGTATTGTCGAAATTCATCATATTCATCGTGTCGATCGTCCTCTTCACGTGGGAATTCAATGCTAATTTCGTTAGGTAGCTGAGATTGTCTTTGCTCTGTAGGTGTCACCTGCCCTTCTAACGTCAAGGCTGTCGCCTTAATGTCCCCGGAACAGGAAGTTATATTGTCGTCAAGGCTTTATATAGGAAGGGAGAGGAGGGAGTGTTTCATAGTTTATAACCAATGTCTCTTCACGTGGGCGGGCCACTGAGTTGGGCCAAATTCACTCATGAAAACCCAATTCTCACATTTTAGAAGCTAAAATCACATTTCATCCCCTCACAAATAATTTCATATTCAAACATTTAAATGTGTAGACTTTCCACTGTACAGTTTGTCATCCTATCATTGATGAGAATGTTTCAGATGACAACCGAACTGACATCATATTCATTAAGTACCAACACATATGTTCAACTGGTTGGATTACCAAAATATGGTTAATTTCCCCCCACCTTCTGATGTTCCCAGAATCTCTATGTTAACCAAGTGATTTTCAATAGTCACATCAGTAGGGTAGAGAGAGGAAAAAAGGGGGGCAAGGTATTTTTGACTGTCATAAACCTACCCCCAGGCCAGCGTCATGGCAGTACGCAAGTATAAACACCGTGGGACCGGGCAGCCGTCATACCGCTCAGGAAGGAGACACGTTCTGTCTCCTAGAGATGAACATACTTTGGTGTGAAAAGTGCAAATCAATCCCAGAACAACAGCAAAGGACTTTGTGGAAATGCTGGAGGAAACAGTTAGATAAGTATCTATATCCACAGTAAAACGAGTCCTAACCTGAAAGGCCGCTCGGCAAGGAAGAAGACACTTCTCCAAAACCAACATAAAAAAGCCAGACTACTGTTCACAACTACACATGGGGAGAAAGATCGTACTTTTTGGAGAAATGTCCTCTGGTCTCATCTCTTTTTGGCCATAATGACCATCGTTTTGTTTGGAGGAAAAATGGGGAGGCTTGCAAGCTGAAGAACACCATCCCAACCGTGAAGCACAGGTGTGGCAGCATCATATTGTGGGGGTATTTTGCTGCAGGAGGGACTGGTGCACTTCACAAAATAGATGGCATCATGAGGTAGGACAATTATGTGGATATACTGAAGCAACATCTCAAGACATCAGTCAGGAAGTTAAAGCTTGGTTGCAAATGGGTCTTCCAAATGGACAATGACCCCAAGCATACTTCCAAAGTTGTGGCAAAATGGCTCAAAGACATCAAAATCAAGGTATTGGAGTGGCCATCACAAAGCCTTTACCTCAATCCTATAGAAAATTTGTGGGCAGAACTGAAAAAGCATGTGCGAGCAAGAAGGCCTACAAACTTGACTCAGTTACACCAGCTCTGTCAGGAGGAATGGGCCAAAAATGACCCACCTTATTGTGGGAAGCTTGTGGAAGGCTACCTGACCCAAGTTAAACAATTTCAAGGCAATGCTACCAAATACTAATTGAGTGTATCTAAACTTTTGACCTACTGGGAATGTGATGAAAGAAATTAAAGCTGAAATAAATCATTATCTCTTCTATTATCCTGACATTTCACATTCTTCAAATCAAGCGGTGATCCTCACTGACCTAAAACAGGGATATTTTACTAGGATTAAAGGTCAGGAATTGTGAAAACTGAGTTTAAATGTATTTGGCTAAGGTGTGTATGTAAACTTCCGAATTCAACTGAATATATATATATATGATGGGATGTATGGACATTATTTTTTATTTATTTCACTTTTATTTAACCAGGTAGGCTAGTTGAGAACAAGTTCTCATTTACAACTGTGACCTGGCCAAGATAAAGCAAAGCAGTGTAACAAAAACAACAACACAGAGTTACACATAAACAAACGTACAGTCAATAACAGAATAGAAAAATCTGTGTACAGTATTTGCAAATGTAGAAGAGTAGGGAGGTAAGGCAATAAATTGGCCATAGAGGCGAAAAATTACAATTTAGCAGTAACACTGGAGTGATAGATGTGCAAGTAGAGATACTGGGGTGCAAAAGAGCAAGAGGATAAATAACAATATGGGGATGAGGTAGTTGGCTGTGCTATTTACAGATTGGCTGTGTACAGGTACAGTGATCGGTGAGCTGCTCTGACAGCTGATGCTTAAAGTTTGAAAGGGAGATACTGTAAGAGATTTTGGAATTCGTTCCACTCATTGGCAGCAGAGAACTGGAAGGAAAGGCGGCCAAAGGAGGTGTTGGCTTTGGGGATAACCAGTGAAATATACCTGCTGGATAGCGTGCTACTGGTGGGTGCTGCTATGGTGACCAGTGAGCTGGGATACGGCAGGTCTTTACCTAGCAAAGGCTTATTGATGACCTGGAGCCTCTGGGTTTGGCAACGAAGATGTAGTGAGGGCCAGCTAACAAGAGCATACAGGTCGCAGTGGTGGGTACAATATGGGGCTTTGGTGACAAAACGGATGGCACTGTGATAGACTGCATCCAATTTGCTGAGTAGAGTGTTGGAGGCTATTTTGTAAATGACATCACCGAAGTCAAGGGTCGGTAGGATAGTCAATTTTACGAGGTTATGTTTGGCAGCATGAGTGAAGGATGCTTTGTTGCGAAATAGGAAGCTGATTCTAGACTTAATTTTGGATTGGAGATGCTTAATGTGAGTCTGGAAGGAGAGTTTACAGTCTAAACAGACACCTAGGTATTTGTAGTTGTCCACATATTCATATAAGTCAGAACCGTCCAGAGTAGGGATGCTGGTCAGGTGCGGGCAACAATCAGTTGAGGAGCATGCATTTAGTTTTACTAGCATTTAAAAGGATTTGGAGGCCACGGAAGGAGTGTTGTATGCCATTAAAGCTCGTTATGAGGTTTGTGAACACAGTGTCCAAAGAAGGGCCAGATGTATAAAGAATGGTGTTGTCTGAGTAGAGGTGGATCAGAGAATCACCAGCAGCAAGCGGGACATCATTGATACATACAGAGAAGAGAGTCGGCCCGAGAATTGAACCTGTGGCTCCCCCATAGAGATTGCCAGAGGTCAGGCCAACAGGTCCTCCAATTTGACACACTGAACTTTATCTGAGAAATAGTTGGTGAACCAGGCGAGGCAGTCATTTGAGAAACCAAGGCTATTGAGTCCTCCGATAAGAATGCAGTGATTGACAGAGTCGAAAGCCTTGGCCAGGTCGATGAAGACTGCTGCACAGTACTATCTTTTATCTTTTATTTATGGCGGTTATGATATCGTTTAGGACCTTGAGCATTGCTGAGGTGCACCTATGACCAGCTCGGAAATCAGATTGCATAGTGGAGAATGTTTGATGGTATTCAAAATGGTCGGTGATCTGTTTGTTAACTTGGCTTTAGAAAGTTTTAGGAAGGAAGGGCAGGATGGATATAGGTCTATTACAGTTTGAGTCTAGAGTGTCTACCCCTTTGAAGAGGGGGATGACCGTGGCAGCTTTCCAAACTTTTGGGATCTAAGACGATACGAAAGAGAGGTTGAACAGGCCAGTGAAAGGGGTTGCAACAATTTTGGCGTATCATTTAGAAAGAGAGGGTCCAGATTGTCTAGCCCAGATGATTTGTAGGGATCCAGATTTTGCAACTCTTTCAGAACATCAGCTGTCTGGATTTGGTGAAGGAGAAGTGGGGGGGCTTGGGCAAGTTGCTGCAGGGGGTGCTGAGCTGTTGGCCAGGGTAGGGGTAGCCAGGTGGAAAGCATAGCCAGCCATAGAAAAATGCTTTTTGAAATGATCGATTATCGTTGATTTATCGGTGGTGACAGTGATTCCTAGCCTCAGTGCAGTGGGCAGCTGGGAGGAGGTGCTCTCATTCTCCATGGACTTTACAGTGTCACAAAACTTTTTGGAGTTAGTGCTACAGGATGCAAATTTCTGCTTGAAAAAGCTAGTCTTAGCTTTCCTAACCGACTGAGTATATTGGTTCCTGACTTCCCTGAAAAGTTGGATATCGTGGGGGATATTTGATGCTAATGCAGAACGCCACAGGGTGTGTTTGTGCTGGTCATGGGCAGTCAAGTCTGGGGTGAACCAAGGGCTATATCTGTTCTTAGTTCTGCATTTTTTGAATGGGGCATGCTTATTTACAATGGCAAGGAAAGCCCTTTTAAAGAGCAACCAGGCATCCTCTACTGAAGGGATGAGGTCAATATCCTTCCAGGATACCAGGGCCAGGTCGATTAGAAAGGACCGCTCGCTGAATTGTTTTAGGGAGCGTTAGCCTATGTTAGGATCACATTAGCCTATGTTAGGATCGCATTAGCCTATGGATTATCGCATTAGCCTACGCATTAGCCTATGTTAGGATCGCATTAGCCTATGTTAGCTCAATCGTCCTGTGGAAGGGACACTGATCCCGAAGAGCCTTGACTAGAATACAGTATATGCATCTGAAATGGGTAGAACAGTATGTAAACATTATTAAAGTGACCAGTGTTACATTATTTAAGTGATCAGTGTTCCATGTCTAACAGTTGGTAGCCGGCTAGTGACAGTGACTAAAGTTCAGGGCAGGGTACTGGGCGGAGGTCAGCTAGTGGTGACTTTTTAACAGTCTGATGGCCTTGAGATAGAAGCTGTTTTTCAGTCTCTCGGTCCCAGCTTTGATGCATCTGTACTGACCTCACCTTCTGGATGGTTGCGGGGTGAACAGGCAGTGGCTCGGGCGGTTGAGGTCCTTAATTATCTTTTTTTTTGGCCTTCCTGTAACACCGGGTGCTGTAGATGTCCTGGAGGGCAGGCAGTTTGCCCCCGGTGATGTGTTGCGCAGCACCCTCTGGAGAGCTCTGTGGTTGCAGATGGTGCTGTTGCCATACCAGGTTGTGATACAGCCCGACAGGATGCTCTCAATGGTGCATCTGTAAAAATGTATGAGGGTCTTTCATGTGAAATATACTGTCATGACTTCTGGCGAAGTCGATTCCTCTCCTTGTTCGGGCGGAGTTCGGCGGTCGACGTTACCGGTCTTCTAGCCATCGCCAATCCATTTTTCATGTTCCATTTGTTTTGTCTGATTGTCACACTCACCTGGTTTCAATTCCCCAATTACATGTTGTATATGTTCCCTCTGTTTCCCCCATGTCCTTGTCGGGAATTGTTCATTGTAAGTACGTGTGCCTTTTGTGACTGGTGCGAGACAGGTTTTGTGCCCATGTGTTTTTTTGTTATTTTTTGTAAGCCGTGGGTTTTTTGGGTTATATTTTGTAAACCGTGAGTTATGTGCATTAAAATGGCTCCGGCCATTTACCAAGTTCTGCTCTACTGCGTTTGACTTCCATGCCACCAGTTACGCACCCCTTGACAGTGTGGGCAGCACTTTGTTTTAAGCATCAATTGATCAAACCAGTTCTGTGTTTTCTTATTTAAACTGTGAGCAATACTGTCAAACTCTGTAATGTCAGGGAAAACACAGGGATGTCAATACGCACAGGATTAGTATTATAAAAGGACCTTGGAGTTTGCCAAAAAACAGTAGGTTATTCTGGCTGCAATTGTTACTCTCCTGCCATGTGAAAATTACTGCCATGGCAGATTCGCACGGGACTAGAATTATGGATGTGCACATAATTACATTACCCGAAATCCCCCGGTAAATCTAATCCCTGAACTTTTACATCCATTTCATGCATTATTCTGAAGGTGAACTTTAAGCATGGTAGCTGCATCCTAACTGCTTTATTCCTGTATAATAACATGATTTACGAAAGCAACATATTTATTTATTTCCATTGACAGAGTAACATCAGGAAGCCCTTCAAAGTTTCAAACAAGAACAATAATCCCTCTTAGAAAGTCTGCAAAGTGCAGAACAGCTCAATAAAGAATGTGAGGTTAGTATGTTGTTTTGAACTCCAATATGCTGATGAAGAGAATATTCAAAACACAGGTAATGCAATTCATCATACATATGCCAAGGTGGGCATACTTTGGTCATTTTACATGCTATATTGTTATTTAGCTTTATGTGGCGGTGGACAGTACTGATAAACTCAGCAAAAAAATAAACAGCCATTTTTCAGGACCCTGTCTTTCAAAGATTATTCATAAAAATCGAAGTGACTTTCCTCACCAGACATCACAGGCAACAACGTTGCCTATGGGCACAAACCCACCGTCGCTGGACCAGACAGGACTGGCAAAAAATGCTTTTCACTGACGAGTCGCGGTTTTGTCTCACCAGGGGTGATGGTCGGATTTGCGTTTATCATCAAAGGAATGAGAGTTACACTGAGGCCTGTACTCTGGAGCGGGATCGATTTGGAGGTGGAGGTTCCGTCATGGTCTGAGGCGGTGTGTCACAGCATCACCAGACTGAGCTTGTTGTCATTGCAGGCAATCTCAACACTGTGCGTTATAGGGAAGACATCCTGCTCCCTCATCCCTTCCTGCAGGCTCATCCTGACATGATCCTCCAGCATGACAATGCCACCAGCCATACTGCTCGTTCTGTGCCTGATTTCCTGCGGAATATCAGTGTTCTGCCATGGCCAGCCAAGAGCCCGCATCTCAATCCCATTGAGCACATCTGGGACCTGTTGGATCAGAGGGTGAGTGCTAGGGCCATTCCCCCCAGAAATGTCAGGGAACTTATGTTATCTTGTTTTGGTGTTACTGTTTGGCCACTTTATTCACATTATTCAAGGCAAAATATCTCAAATGCTTGTTGTTTTGACCAAACTTGCCTCCTTTGAGTCCATTCAACATGAATACATTCATATCTGCATGAAATGTCATTTAATTGTTCGTAAAATTGTTTTTGCTAATGCTGTTTTTATCTTCCTATATATTACATTTGTCAACATTGTATGATGTTCTTTTATTTATTATTATTTATATTAGTACCAAATAAATAAAAATACAATCAGCAAAATCTGTAAACTGTGTAAAGAAATGTACTGTATACAACAATGCAATTGATGAACTGATTGATTTTACTTCATTTTCAAGTAATAAAAAAAAAAATTCCACACATAACCACCTTGAGATTGCACTGATGTACTTGATGAGACTAAAGACTTGCCATTGTCAATGCAGAAATGGTTGTTTGGTCCAGTGAACATTTCGGAGCATTATTGGTGTCGTCATGGTACGCTGATCCATGAGGGAACAGACCATCTTTAGTCATAATATTCACATGCTCAATGGACTTGGAGGGAGGCCCTTTGACCTTTGACTGACGTCGGCAAATAAGAACACAAATAGACTTTCAATCATGTGTTTCATTCGTGGATGATGACCATGATGTGAACGGTTTCAACAACACTACGACTTCCTTACACCTAATTGCAGGCAGTGGGTGAACACCAGACACCACCCAGTGATGGTAGAATTCACTCACCAGCTACACCTCACCCCCCACTGAGATACATGACTGGGGTTTAACCCTTATGAAGGGAAGTTGCATTAAACCCAGCACTCTATCGTGTCACGTAGTAATCTCCACTGTGTGAGGTCTGGGCTGCCCGCATGGCTGCTGTGATAAAGCGAATACATCTCTACAGGCAAACAAGCACTTCATTCACAAGCTTATTAGATAAATGCATCTGCGGTTTAAACAGATCTGGGCTTCATTCCATTCTTTCCGTTAAATATACAGTTTCCTCAAAGAAAGATGTATTTTTGTATTATTCTCGAAACATGTCACATGGATATTTGCATCCAAATCTACACTGTGTCCAAATGTAAGATGGATGTGGGCAGATTTTAATGGAAAGAAACTCAAAGGCTTATGGTATTTCCCCATTTGTATGAAAAGTATTCCTCACTTAGTTTTGTGAGTGTCTGGGGAGAATCCAGTTCTTCAGAAGGGTTGTTACCAAGGGCTGTGTGTGTGTGTGTGTGTAGGCCTTATCCCGTCACACACACAGGGTTATACTTTTCTTCCATGGATCTTTCACTACAGAAAAATATTTCATGATTGATATGGAAAAGTTAAACTCCTTCATGACATGTGCACAGCCTTAGTTTCTATTAGGTCCTTGGAATTCAGCATCCTTGGGACTGACTCTGACGTAACCCCATTGAAGTTGATATTTGAAAGGGTTATGGTAAGGGTTAGGTAAGGGTTATGGTAAGGGTTAGGTAAGGGTTATGGGAAGGGTTAGGTAAGGGTTATGGTAAGGGTTAGGTAAGGGTTATGGGAAGGGTTCTTTGCGAGGCATTGGAAAACCTCCCTGGTCTTTGTGGTTGGATCTGTGTTTGAAATTCCCTGCTCGACTCGGGGACCTTGCAGATAATTGTATGTGTGGGGTACAGAGATTAGGTAGTCATTCAAAAATCATTTTAAACGCCATTATTGCACACAGAGTGAGTTCATGCAACTTATTATTTACTTAATTTTTTGCTTCTGAATTTATGTAGGCTTGCCCTAAAAAAGGGGTGGAATACTTATTGACTCAAGACATTTCAGCTTTTCCTTTGAATTAAATTGTAAAAATGTCTAAAAACAATATTCCACATTGACATTATGGGGTACTGTGTGTAGGTCAGTGACAATTAAAAATAATGTAATCCATTTGAAATTCAGGCTGCAACACAACAAAATATGGAAAAAGTTAATGGCTGTAACTATTTTGTGAAGGCACTGTTTTCAGTATGACAGACTTGTGATAAATCACGGTCTGAGCCCTACCAGAGTAGAGAGAGTGATTTAGACTGGGCTTCAATCTGATCCTGGGTTGATGACAATGTGGCTTTTAAAGGGATTTGAAAGAGATTGTATTCAAGGTAAACAGCTGCAGATGTCGGTTCAATAGGAAATTACCTTTAAATGTTGCATTGTAGACAGGCGAGGTCGGCATAACATTAAATCCCGGCATAAATGCCCCCGTTACCTAGGATACATGTATCTTTGTGTGAATAAATTTGCTGTTTGAGTTAAGTTTGTCACACATTTGATCCTAGCTGCCATGGCAGTGTGTCATTGTTCACCAGAACAATTGAGGCAGGTATCACACATAATCGCCCTCATGGATGTTATCAAGAATACAGTACAATCCATTGTAACCAAATCTATGCAGTCCAGTAACTTCACACAGGGTGTTTAGAATATACACAGAGGTGCTCCGAGCCTAACCAACAAGCATATGTTCATTCTTTTTGTAATCTTCAAGTTTCATTTTACCTCTTTTTTAACCTCATTTGACCTTATTCATCTTCTTTTGATTATTTGAACAAGAAATGACAAACCATGCATTTATCTCTCTAAACCTGTCCTGAAGTGTTCACCATCTACCTCAGGTAAAAAGTCTGCAACTTCAAGCGAGGAAACACATCTGAATCTGGAATACTATAACTTTTAGAGTTTTGTATCAAAACTGCATCAAAACTGTATCAAAACAGCTCATAGCTGGAGGGAGGAGAGCCTGGGTATCAGAAGGAGGAGAGGACACACATTCCAGGTCACAGGTCAGCACTCAGCTCCTGGAGATGAGAGGAGTTAGTTCTCCTGGTCACTTATCAGCACAACCACTCCTTGGTATTACAAGGGGAGAGGGTAGAATCATAAGCTTTACCCCAGTTTAAACATTCCTCACCATACAGATGTGCTATCTTAAATTTGTCCAGTTTCTCACAGCAGGAAAATAATCCTGCAGCAACAGGAAATGTGAATTATTATGTGGATTATAATTAATGGACATTTTTGTAGAGGTTGATAAATTTTTCGTTCGGATAAATCCAGTTTGACATTTCAAAGTGGAAATTAGATAATAGATAAGCCTTTTAAAATCTAGAATATACTACAATTTGCATTTCCTGATGTGCAGGAAAAGGATCTGCAACATCAGAGTGATCAAATTAAGACAGCACACCTGTTCAATATATACAGTACTGTACTGTACCTGTAATACATTGCTATTGTGACAATGATATGTAGACCGATATTCGTCCCTAGCTCTAACTTCACGTCCCACCCCGGCTCAAAGCTAACCCTAACACCAACCCTAGCTTCATGTCCACACCCCGGCTCAACGCTAATCCTAGCCATAATCCTAACCCTAACACCAACCCTAGCTTCATGTCCACACCCCGGCTCAACGCTAATCCTAGCCATAATCCTAACCCTAACACCAACCCTAGCTTCATGTCCACACCCCGGCTCAACGCTAATCCTAGCCATAATCCTAACCCTAACACCAACCCTAGCTTCATGTCCACACCCCGGCTCAACGCTAATCCTAGCCATAATCCTAACCCTAACACCAACCCTAGCTTCCACACCCCTCAGAGTAATTACCCAGTTATAACAATACTGTAATGTAAAGTCTGATCAATTCCTCTGTATACCTTCAGCCCCAGTTACAGCACAAGTTTATGCCACAGCATAATTACAGTCCTTTTCTAGTGTGTCTGAGGCTGCTGGCAGACAGTGGTGGAAAAAGTTGCCAGTAAAATACTACTTGAGTAAAAGTATAACAGTATTTGGTTTTAATTGTAATTATTTATCAAAAGTAAATGTAAATGCTAAAATATATTTAACTGTCAAAAGTATAAATAATTTAAAATTCCTCATATTAAGCAAAGCAGATGGCACCATTTTCTTGGTTTTAAGATGTATGGATAGACAGGGGCACATTTCAACACTAAATAAAGACATTATATACAATATATGACTTTGTGTTTAGTGAGTCCACCAGGCCAGAGGTAGGGATGACCACGTGTTCTCTTGATAAGTTTGTGAATTTGACCATTTTCCTGCCCTGTTAAGCATTCAAAACGTAATGAGTACTTTTGGTTGTCAGGGAAAATGTATGGAGTAAAAAGTATAATATTTTCTTTAGGAATGTAGTAAAGTAAAAGTAGTCAGAAATATAATAGTAAAGTACAGATACCAAAAAAAACCTTAAGTAGTACTTTAAAGTATTTTTACTTAAGTACTTTACACCACTGCTGGCAGGTCACTGTGGCACACAGCAGCTGCAGACAACCTCAGACTGCAGTAAGACATGGATCATTGTCCATTGATGTGTTTTGGCTCTGGCCACCTATTTTGTCTCCCGCCTCCTATTGCCCAGTAAATAGAGATTTCAGCTAAGTTTGTATTGTATGTCTCAGGATTGAATAGAAGTTATCGTAAATCTCCTGTTTAGTATATGCAGGTGAGCAACATATCATGCTGTCCAGGAATTAGATTTGATATCTGTCATTAGCAATAAAATGTTCTCCATATTATAGATCTGTTTGTTTCCCTCTGCACAGTATGGTCAATCCGTTCATACACACAAGCAAACGCACACAGACACACAGATATGCAGACACGTAGACACAAAGACACGCAGACAAGTAGAAACAAAGACACAAAGACACGTAGACACAAAGACACGTAGACACAAAGACACGTAGACACAAAGACACAAAGACACGTAGACACAAAGACACGTAGACACAAAGACACGTAGACACAAAGACACAAAGACACGTAGACACAAAGACACGTAGACAAAGACACGTAGACAAAGACACGTAGACACAAAGACACGTAGACAAAGACACGTAGACACAAAGACACGTAGACACAAAGACACGTAGACAAGTAGAAACAAAGACACAAAGACACGTAGACACAAAGACACGTAGACACAAAGACACGTAGACACGTAGACACAAAGACACGTAGACACAAAGACACGTAGACACAAAGACACGTAGACACAAAGACACAAAGACACGTAGACACAAAGACACGTAGACACAAAGACACAAAGACACGTAGACACAAAGACACGTAGACACAAAGACACGTAGACAAAGACACGTAGACACAAAGACACGTAGACACAAAGACACGTAGACACAAAGACACGTAGACACAAAGACACGTAGACACAAAGACACGTAGACACAAAGACACAAAGACACGTAGACACAAAGACACGTAGACACAAAGACACAAAGACACGTAGACACAAAGACACGTAGACACAAAGACACACGTAGACACAAAGACACGTAGACATGTAAGCGTAGACACGTAGACACAAAGACACGTAGACACAAAGACACGTAGACACAAAGACATGTAAGCAAAAAAGACACGTAGACACAAAGACACGTAGACACAAAGACACGTAGACACGTAAAAAGACACGTAGACACGTAGACACAAAGACACGTAGACACGTAGACACAAAGACACAAAGACACAAAGACACGTAGACACGTAGACACAAAGACACGTAGACACAAAGACACGTAGACACAAAGACACGTAGACACAAAGACACGTAGACACAAAGACACAAAGACACGTAGACACAAAGACACGTAGACACAAAGACACAAAGACACGTAGACACAAAGACACGTAGACACAAAGACACGTAGACACAAAGACACGTAGACACGTAGACACAAAGACACGTAGACATGTAAGCACAAAGACACGTAGACACGTAGACACGTAGACACGTAGACATGTAGATGCGTAGACACGTAGACACGTAGACACAAAGACATGTAAGCACAAAGACACGTAGACACAAAGACACGTAGGCACGTAAGCATAAAGACACAGACACGTAGACACAAAGACACGTAGACACGTAACACAAAGACACGTAGACACAAAGACACAAAGACACGTAGACACGTAGACACAAAGACACGTAGACACAAAGACACAAAGACACGTAGACACAAAGACACGTAGACATGTAAGCACAAAGACACGTAGACACGTAGACACAAAGACACGTAGACACAAAGACACAAAGACACGTAGACACAAAGACACGTAGACACAAAGACACAAAGACACGTAGACACAAAGACACGTAGACATGTAAGCAAAAGACACGTAGACACGTAGACACAAAGACACGTAGACACAAAGACACAAAGACACGTAGACACAAAGACACGTAGACACAAAGACACGTAGACACAAAGACACAAAGACACGTAGACACAGAGACACAAAGACACGTAGACACGTAGACACAAAGACACGTAGACACAAAGACACGTAGACACAAAGACACAAAGACACGTAGACACAAAGACACGTAGACACAAAGACACAAAGACACAGACACGTAGACACAAAGACACGTAGACACAAAGACACAAAGACACGTAGACACAAAGACACGTAGACACAAAGACACAAAGACACGTAAACACAAAGACACAGACATGTAAGCACAAAGACACGTAGACACAAAGACACGTAGACACAAAGACACGTAGACACAAAGACACGTAGACACAAAGACACAAAGACACGTAGACACAAAGACACAAAGACACGTAGACACAAAGACACGTAGACATGTAAGCACAAAGACATGTAAGCACAAAGACACGTAGACACGTAGACGCGTACACGTAAGTACCACAAAGACATGTAAGCACAAAGACACGTAGACACAAAGACACGTAGACACGTAGACACAAAGACACGTAGACACGTAGACACAAAGACACGTAGACACAAAGACACAAAGACACAAAGACACAAAGACACGTAGACACGTAGACACAAAGACACGTAGACACGTAGACACAAAGACACGTAGACACAAAGACACGTAGACACATAGACACGTAGACACAAAGACACGTAGACACGTAAACACGTAGACACAAAGACACGTAGACACAAAGACACATAGACACAAAGACACAAAGACACGTAGACACAAAGACACGTAGACACAAAGACACGTAGACACAAAGACACGTAGACACAAAGACACGTAGACACAAAGACAGACACGTAGACCCAAAGACACGTAGACACAAAGACACGTAGACACTGAGACACGTATACACAAAGACACGTAGACACAAAGACAAAGACATGTAGACATAAAGACACGTAGACACGTAGACACAAAGACACAAAGACACGTAGACACAAAGACACAAAGACACGTAGACACGTAGACATGTAGACACAAAGACACAGACACAAAGACACGTAGACACAAAGACACAGACACAAAGACACAAAGACACAAAGAACACAACACGAAACACGTAGACACGTAGACATGTAGACACGTAGACACGTAGACACGACACGTAGACACAAAGACACAAAGACACAAAGACACGTAGACACAAAGACACGTAGACACAAAGACACGTAGACACAAAGACACGTAGACACAAAGACACGTAGACACAAAGACACGTAGACCCAAAGACACGTAGACACAAAGACACGTAGACACTGAAAGACAAAGACACAGACACAAAGACAAAGACACGTAGACACAAAGACACGTAGACACAAAGACACGTAGACACAAAGACAAAGACACGTAGACACGTAGACATGTAGACACGTAGACATGTAGACACGTAGACACAAAGACACGTAGACACAAAGACACGTAGACACAAAGACACGTAGACATAAAGACACGTAGACACAAAGACACGTAGACATAAAGACACGTAGACACAAAGACACAAAGACACGTAAACACGTAGACACAAAGACACGTAGACACAAAGACACGTAGACACAAAGACACAAAGACACAAAGACACGTAGACACAAAGACACAAAGACACAAAGACAAAGACAAAGACACAAATACACACGAAGACACGTACACACAAAAAGACACGTAGACACAAAGAAACGTAGACACAAAGACACGTAGACACAAAGACACGTAGACACGTAGACACATAGACACGTAGACACGTAGACACAAAGACACGTAGACACAAAGACACAAAGACACATTGACACGTAGACACGTAGACACGTAGACACAAAGACACAAAGACACGTAGACACAAAGACACGTAGACACAAAGACACGTAGACACAAAGACGCGTAGACACGTAGACCCAAAGACACGTAGACACAAAGACACGTAGACACAAAGACGCGTAGACACGTAGACACGTAGACACAAAGACACGTAGACACAAAGACACAAAGACACGTAGACACATAGACACATAGACACAAAGACACGTAGACACAAAGACACAAAGACACGTAGACACAAAGACACAAAGACACGTAGACACGTAGACACAAAGACACGTAGACACAAAGACAAAGACACGTAGACAAAGACAAAGACACAAAGACACAGACACAAAGACAAAGACACGTAGACACAAAGACACGTAGACACAAAGACACGTAGACACAAAGACAAAGACACGTAGACACGTAGACACAAAGACACAAAGACACAAAGACACAAAGACACGTAGACACGTAGACACAAAGACACAAAGACAAAGACACGTAGACAAAGACAAAGACACAAATACACATAGACACAAAAAGACACGTAGACACAAAGACACAAAGACACGTAGACACAAAGACACGTAGACACGTAAACACGTAGACACAAAGACACGTAGACACAAAGACACAGACAAAGACACAAAGACACGTAGACACAAAGACACGTAGACACATAGACACGTAAACACAAAGACACGTAGACACAAAGACACGTAGACACGTAGACACGTAGACACAAAGACACAAAGACACGTAGACACGTAGACACGTAGACACATAGACACAAAGACGCGTAGACACGTAGACACAAAGACAGGTAGACACGTAGACACAAAGACACAAAGACACGTAGACACAAAGACACAGACACGTAGACACGTAGACACAAAGACACAGACACGTAGACAGGTAAACACAAAGACGCGTAGACACAAAGACACAAAGACACGTAGACAAAGACAAAGACATGTAGACATAAAGACACGTAGACACGTAGACACAAAGACACATAGACACGTAGTCACGTAGACACGTAGTCACGTAGACACGTAGTCACGTAGACACGTAGACACAAAGACACGTAGACACGTAGACACAAAGAGACACGTAAACACAAAGACACGTAGACACGTAGACACGTAGACACGTAGACACGTAGACACAAAGACACAAAGACACAAAGACACGTAGACACAAAGACACGTAGACACAAAGACACGTAGACACAAAGACACGTAGACACAAAGACACGTAGACACAAAGACGCGTAGACACGTAGACCCAAAGACACGTAGACACAGAGACACGTAGACACTGAGACACGTATACACATAGACACGTAGACACAAAGACACAAAGACACGTAGACACAAAGACACAAAGACACGTAGACACAAAGACACAAAGACACGTAGACACAAAGACACGTAGACACAGAGACACGTAGACATAAAGACACGTAGACAAAAAGACAAAGACATGTAGACACAAAGACACGTAGACACAAAGACACGTAGACACAAAGACACGTAGACACAAAGACACGTAGACACAAAGACACGTAGACATAAAGACACGTAGACACAAAGACACAAAGACACGTAGACACGTAAACACGTAGACACAAAGACACGTAGACACAAGGGCACAAAGACACGTAGACACAAAGACACAAAGACACGTAGACACGTAGACACAAAGACACGTAGACACAAAGACAAAGACACGTAGACAAAGACAAAGACACAAAGACACAGACACAAAGACAAAGACACGTAGACACAAAGACACGTAGACACAAAGACACGTAGACACAAAGACAAAGACACGTAGACACGTAGACATGTAGACACGTAGACATGTAGACACGTAGACACAAAGACACGTAGACACAGAGACACGTAGACACAAAGACACAAAGACACGTAGACACGTAGACACAAAGACACAGACACAAAGACACGTAGACACAAAGACACGTAGACACAAAGACACGTAGACACAAAGACGCGTAGACACGTAGACCCAAAGACACGTAGACACAAAGACACGTAGACACAAAGACGCATAGACACGTAGACCCAAAGACACGTAGACACAAAGACACGTAGACACAAAGACACAAAGACACGTAGACACGTAGACACGTAGACACAAAAGACACGTAGACACAAGGGCACAAAGACACGTAGACACAAAGACACAAAGACACGTAGACACGTAGACACAAAGACAAAGACACGTAGACAAAGACAAAGACACAAAGACACAGACACAAAGACAAAGACACGTAGACACAAAGACACGTAGACACGTAAACACGTAGACACGTAAACACGTAGACACAAAGACACGTAGACACAAAGACACGTAGACACAAAGACACGTAGACACAAAGACACAAAGACACGTAGACACGTAGACACGTAGACACGTAGACACAAAGACACAAAGACAAAGACACGTAGACAAAGACAAAGACACAAATACACACGAAGACACGTACACACAAAATGACACGTAGACACAAAGAAACGTAGACACAAAGACACGTAGACACGTAGACACAAAGACACGTAGACACAAAGACACAGACAAAGACACAAAGACACGTAGACACAAATACACGTAGACACAAAGACACGTAGACAAAGACAAAGACATGTAGACATAAAGACACGTAGACACGTAGACACAAAGACACATAGACACGTAGACACAAAGACACGTAGACACGTAGACACAAAGACACGTAGACACGTAGACACAAAGACACGTAGACACGTAGACACAAAGACACGTAGACACGTAGACACAAAGACACGTAGACACGAAGACACGTAGACACAAAGACACAGACACGTAGACAAAGACACGTAGACACGTAGACACGTAGACACAAATACACGTAGACACAAAGACACAAAGACACGTAGACACGTAGACATGTAGACACAAAGACACACAAAGACACGTAGACACAAAGACACAAAGACACAAAGACACGTAAACACGTAGACACGAAACACGTAGACACGTAGACATGTAGACATGTAGACGCGTAGACACGTAACACGTAGACACGTAGACACAAAGACACAAAGACACGTAGACACAAAGACACGTAGACACAAAGACACGTAGACACAAAGACACGTAGACACAAAGACACGTAGACACAAAGACGCGTAGACACGTAGACCCAAAGACACGTAGACACAAAGACACGTAGACACTGAGACACGTATACACAAAGACAAAGACATGTAGACATAAAGACACGTAGACACGTAGACACAAAGACACAAAGACACGTAGACACAAAGACACAAAGACACGTAGACACGTAGACACGTAGACACAAAGACACAGACACAAAGACACGTAGACACAAAGACACAGACAAAGACACAAAGACACGTAAACACGTAGACACGTAGACACGTAGACACAAAGACACAAAGACACAAAGACACGTAGACACAAAGACACGTAGACACAAAGACACGTAGACACAAAGACACGTAGACACAAAGACACGTAGACACAAAGACACGTAGACACAAAGACACAAAGACACGTAGACACAAAGACACGTAGACACATAGACACGTAGACACAAAGACACGTAGACACAAACACGTAGACACAAAGACACAAAGACACGTAGACACAAAGACACAAAGACACGTAGACACGTAGACATGTAGACACAAAGACACGTAGACACAAAGACACGTAGACAAAAAGACAAAGACATGTAGACACAAAGACACGTAGACACAAAGACACGTAGACACAAAGACACGTAGACACAAAGACACGTAGACACAAAGACACGTAGACATAAAGACACGTAGACACAAAGACACACACAAAGACACGTAGACACGTAGACACGTAGACACAAAGACACGTAGACACAAGGGCACAAAGACACGTAGACACAAAGTAGAGACACAAAGACACGTAGACACGTAAACACAAAGACACGTAGACACAAAGACAAAGACACGTAGACAAAGACAAAGACACAAAGACACAGACACAAAGACACGAGACACAAAGACACGTAGACACAAAGACAAAGACACGTAGACACGTAGACACGTAGACACAAAGACACGTAGACACAAAGACGCATAGACACGTAGACCCAAAGACACGTAGACACAAAGACACGTAGACACAAAGACACAAAGACACGTAGACACGTAAACACGTAGACACAAAGACACGTAGACACAAGGGCACAAAGACACAAAGACACAAAGACACGTAGACACGTAGACACAAAGACACGTAGACACAAAGACAAAGACACGTAGACACAAAGACAAGTAGACACAAAGACACATAGACACAAAGACAAAGACACGTAGACACGTAGACACGTAGACATGTAGACACGTAGACATGTAGACACGTAGACACAAAGACACAAAGACACAAAGACACAGACACGTAGACACGTAGACACGTAGACACAAAGACACAAAGACAAAGACACGTAGACAAAGACAAAGACACAAATACACATAGACACAAAAAGACACGTAGACACGTAAACACGTAGACACAAAGACACGTAGACACAAAGACACGTAGACACGTAAACACGTAGACACAAAGACACGTAGACACAAAGACACAGACAAAGACACAAAGACACGTAGACACAAATACACGTAGACACAAAGACACGTAGACACAAAGACACAGACACGTAGACACAAAGACACGTAGACATGTAGCACGTAGACACAAAGACACATAGACACGTAGACACAAAGACACGTAGACACGTAGACACAAAGACACGTAGACACGTAGACACAAAGACACGTAGACACGTAGACACAAAGACACGTAGACACGTAGACACAAAGACACGTAGACACAAAGACACGTAGACACAAAGACACAGACACGTAGACACAGACACGTAGACACGTAGACACGTAGACACAAAGACACGTAGACACAAAGACACGTAGACACGTAAACACGTAGACACAAAGACACGTAGACACAAAGACACATAGACACGTAAACACGTAGACACGTAAACACGTAGACACAAAGACACGTAGACACAAAGACACAGACAAAGACACAAAGACACGTAGACACAAATACACGTAGACACAAAGACACGTAGACACAAAGACACAGACACAAAGACACGTAGACACAAAGACACAGACACAAAGACACGTAGACACAAAGATACGTAAACATGCAGACAGACACACAGGCACAAAGCAGTGTCTGATGATGATCCACCTCCTCCTTCGTGTCTTCATAATGGCCTCAGATGGGATGGCTGCCATGGCCTGGATTAAATGTCAGGGGAGGAATGCACAATGACAGGGTTCTGTTCTGTGTGTGGATCAGATCCTGTGTGTGTGTGTGTGTGTGTGTGTCAATCCCTGGCCCTGCAGCTGTAGATCAACCACACCGGTGGTATCATACTGTGGAGTTGGCTGGCATTTGGCCTTCTCTCTGATAAGTGATCCACTGTACGGTGGGTCAAATACGGTACACAACTTGCTGAGACTTGAGAATGTGTTAAATATAACCTTTTGAAAAGAACAATGGATAATATTATTCCATTATAAAGGAACACTACAGTAGAATGTAATGTCATCTTTTCTCAGTCACTACTCACTTTGGGGGCCAGTACTTGACCGTGTAGAAAGTTAACAGTAGAGACGGAGTAGTGACTTAGTTACACGACTGTATAATTATTCATCAATTATGGTGTTGTAACGGAAACTAATAACACAAAAGTCTTTTTAAAAATGAGGGGGGAAAGCTGGTCAGACTAGCAGCTATAGATGTCCCAGTGTCATGGCCAGGTAGTGTCTTACACTTATGGGACTGTTTATTCTGTGTGTCTGGGATACGACCAGTGGGATACGACCAGTGGGATAAGACCAGTGGGATAAGACCCGTGGGATACGACCCGTGGGATACGACCAGTGGGATAAGACCAGTGGGATACGACCAGCGGGATACGACCAGCGGGATACGACCAGCGGGATACGACCAGCGGGATACGACCAGCGGGATAAGACCAGTGGGATAAGACCAGTGGGATAAGACCAGTGGGATAAGACCAGTGGGATACGACCAGTGGGATAAGACCAGTGGGATACGACCAGTGGGATAAGACTAGTGGGATAAGACCCGTGGGATAAGACCGGTGGGATAAGACCCGTGGGATACGACCAGTGGGATATGACCATTGGGAGAAGACCAGTGGGATATGACCATTGGGAGAAGACCAGTGGGAGAAGACCAGTGGGATAAGACCAGAGGGATACGACCAGTGGGACACGACCAGTGGGAGAAGACCAGTGGGATACGACCCGTGGGATACGACCAGTGGGATACGACCAGTGGGATACGACCAGTGGGATACGACCAGTGGAATGCAGCCAATGGAAAAAGACCAGTGGGATAAGACCAGTGGGATGCAGCCAGTGGAAAAAGACCAGTGGGATACGACCAGTGGTATACAACCAGTCGGATTCGACCAGTCGGATTCGACCACCGGGATAAGACCAGTGGGATACGACCAGCGGGATACGGCCAGCGGGATACGGCCAGCGGGATAAGACCAGTGGGATACGACCACCGGCATAAGACCACCATGATAAGACCAGTTGGATAAGACCAGTTGGATAAGACCAGCGGAATGCGACCAGCGGGATACGACCAGCGGGATACGGCCAGCGGGATACGGCCAGCGGGATAAGACCAGTGGGATAAGACCAGTGGGATACGACCACCGGGATACGACCACCGGGATAAGACCACCGGGATAAGACCAGTTGGATAAGACCAGTTGGATAAGACCAGCGGGATACGACCAGTGGGATACGCCCAGAGCTGTGTTCAAACATTATCAGAAATCTTTCAAATACTTTGAACATTTGCTATAGCGTGCCCACAATGCCAGATGGGCTGTGTTTCACATTTTGGGACTATTCTATTGGTTGATTAAGCCAGGGAAACTTAATCAAGCAGAGATAAAGTACTTACAATTATTATTATTTCAAATAGTATTTAAACCCAGGTTTAGATACAACCAGTGTTCAGGTCAGTGAGGGGGCCATAAAGTATTTTATTTGGTTTGGGTTGTTCTCCACCGCTGTTCCCCTGCTGCTGTGAGCAGCTTCTCCTGATGAGGGGGGTGGGACAGTGGGAGGGCCAATCTAAGTCGGGCTCTGACAGGCTGAGTACTCCCTTTGTCCGACGTGTCACAGAGAGAGTCTCAGCAGCACAGGAGGCGTGAGTGGTGGGCAGCTTCGCCATGGTAACGGCAGTGACTATGCCGTCGCCCTGGTGACAGTGTACTTTGGCAGGGGGGTACATGAGAGGCTGAACAGAAAAGGAAAGTGTGTTTGTCTGTGTGTGTTGAGTGGGTTGTGATTGTTCTTCCATTGGGGCCTGAAAAAAGTGCACGTTCTCATAATACGGAAAGTCCATATAGGAACTATAAATCATATTATAAAGTTTGAATAGTGTAAGACTGACGCTATGCTACCACTTGTCTGCTGACGCTATGCTACTACTTGTCTGCTGACGCTATGCTACCACTTGTCTGCTGACGCTATGCTACCACTTGTCTGCTGACGCTATGCTACCACTTGTCTGCTGACGCTATGCTTGTCATTTGTCACACACACTGAATACACAGGAGACTCCCCAATGACCTGTTGTTGCATGTTCAGAATATTCCCTGATAGTTTTCCAAGAAAACTGAACTTTGTCATGTATCTTCTACCTGGCCTTACTGACACCAAGTCCCACAGAGTGTCACTTTCCAGACAGGCTGGAAAGGAACATAAACAGTAGGACCACCAAAGTGACACACAGTACTTCTCCAAATGCCACATGCCTCTAAATAAATCATATTTGATAAACGAAATGTGTTCATTCAAAATGTTTTTACTACTTTATGATTGGTAAATAAAACTGAACCTACTCAATATTTTGTTTTACTGATTATTAGTAATTTGAGGTAGTGTGCACAGGACAAGCATTCAATATATGTGTAGGACCATTAAGTGTTGTTTGTTTCCAAACACAAATATCTCAATTGTTTTCTTCATCTTTTCTAATCTGAGTGAAGATTGAGATGTAGGGAGTGGATGGGCCCGGGGGACAGACAGAGGGACAGGGGGGTATTAGGGGTCTGGATTGGAGGACGTTGGGTGGGGGTATCATCTTACATCTCCCCCAGGGAAAGCCACATGACCCTGCAGAACGGGTAACGGAGGAAAAAAGATATTGGGCTACGGTCGGAGCACTCAATAAGAACCACATGTAGCAGAGAGGAAGAGGAGGAGGAGAGAGGGAGAGAGGAGGAGGGTGAGGGGGGCAGTAACTAAAGTCTGTCTCTGTGAGAGGAAAGAGAGTGCTGCTCTGAGCTTTCCTCACATTTTCAACAGGCTACGTGGGGGCCAGCATCTAAGAGACGAGGGAGCCCTGGGGGTGTGTGTCTGTGTGGCTAGGTCAGAAAGTGTATGTGCCTTCTCGTCTGAGGGACAAAAGAGGAGTACAGAGATCTGTTCTATAGAAACCTCATCACTGGCCGTTGGGCTCAGGACTGGAAAAGACAGAGAGGTTCTGTCATTCTGTCGGAGGAAGAGGAGCTACACTTGTGATATTTTGATTCCGATAAAGAGGGTCAGAAGAGGAGAAAGGAGACATGTCACATGCTATCCTGAGAAGAAACTCCAGCAAGCAAGGTTTGCAGAACCTCTTGAAGTGAGTAAAAACATGAAACCCGTTTTTGGAGTAGAGATAGTTTGAATAGAGAAAGATAGTTAAGTATGCTGTTTTTCAGGTATGCTCGAGAAAAAAGGTGCTCAACTCTAGTAAATTGAGTCACAGCACTATGTTTGTAGCCTGCTAGAGTCCATTGCGTACCATAGCACAGCATATCGTACACTATACCGTGGTATAACGCAACTTTTAATTGAGGAACCACTGTATGTTAAACCATGCTAAACCATGTAGCCATATATCCCCAGTTCTGGCTAGCCAGCCTCTCTTTAGTGAACATGTTTGTCAGATCGAGCACCAGAGAGGTGGATCAGTGTACTGTAGATGTTGGTCAGAGGTAGATCCCACAGCAGCTTCCACAAATGTTCTCAGAATAGGAGTGCTGATCTAGGATCAGCACACTTTTGCCTTCTATATCATAATGACTAAGAGGGGGGACCTGATCCTAAATCTGCACTCCTACTCTGAGTCGCTTCATGTATACAGACCCCGGGCTTTCTCCTGTTGCTATGATTACAGGATGGGTAATTCAATGTCCACTGCCCTGGGTCTTATCACTGTTGACAACACAACCTGGACAGGGACTGGGACTGAAGTTAATCAAATACCACTACTGACTGTTTCCTGACTGTCTCCTCCTTGAGATTCAATGTCCACATGGGCAGTCTGTGGTTGTATTTGATTAACGTTTATTGAAAAAATATGGATTTCAGCAAACAAAGAAAGGCAAGCAACTTCAGAGGACAAACATAGGACAAACATTTTCCTAATAAAACATTTGTGAAGTATTGACCTTGGGCGAATCGATGTAGTCAGAGCTAGATTTCACAAAGACTAGTCTCGTCTCCAGTGAAGTTGGTGAAGTTCATCAGAAACTTCCTTCACCACGGAGTGGAGTTTTGTCAGCTAGGACTGAAGCAGTGCTTCTGACACCACAGACAGACCTTTACATCAGATCTCCTTGGTTGTTTTTCCTCTCGAAGACTCTGGGTGACAGGGAGGGAGAAAGAGAGAGAGGGACAGAGATAGGGAATAAGAAAGAAAGAAAGAAAGAAAGAAAGAAAGAAAGAAAGAAAGAAAGAAAGAAAGAAAGAAAGAAAGAAAGAAAGAAAGAAAGAAAGAAAGAAAGAAAGAAAGAAAGAAAGAAAGAAAGAAAGAAAGAAAGAAAGAAAGAAAGAAAGAGAGAAAGAGAGAAAGAAAGAAAGAAAGAAAGAAAGAGAGAAAGAGAGAAAGAGAGATGAGATTGGTGCCCCAGGCTTTCGCTTCTGACTGAAACTGAGGCAAATTGGGGCTGTGAACTGTGTCAAAGGTGACAGGGGTGACATGGGCCACTCCCTTGTGAAAAGGGGCTGCTTACGGGTGGTGGCATGTTAGGTATTTCTCTTTATTTGACATTTCCTTTCCCCCAGTGTCACTCTGAGGGAGAGAGCCAGTAGTGAAAGTAAAGTGTAGGTGGTCTGTAAATCGATAGCCTCCATTTAGTGCAGGTCCAGAAATCACTCAACATTCAGATTCAGAGGGTTTAATAGTCACATGGTCAGGGTTGCAGGTGTGATTGCAGGGCACAGTGAAAATCTTAGGCTTCCAGCTTCAACTCGCAGGACTAGTGAAATAAAATAATGAAAATGGTAATAAACAATAGAAATAGAAATATCACTATAACATGAAGGGGGGCAATTACACAATTAAAATACGAGAGACATGAAATAACATAGATTCCATCTATCGAGACCCATTTCAGTCTAATTTCCAAACAGCAGATCAGTCGATCCAGAGCCTTCCCTGATTGATCAAACACAGAACACTGTTTGGGAAAGGGACCTTAAGACACTTCAACTGTCATGATTAACAAAAGAATAAGTGAAAGAGAGTAAATGAATGCAGAATTCAGTCTTCACTGAGAATTGTCTATTCAGAGTGTTCCAGTTTTGTCAATGGGAGAAGAAAGACAGGCTTGAGGATTTCCGGTGGAGCAGGGCAGGTGTGGTTTATGAAACAGCTGAGAGTTGAGGCTTAGGCACTTAGGCTGCTCAGAGGGTGTGGAAAGTTAGGAGGTGGGAAGAAGGCACTTCATCCAATGTCTTTAGGGAACATAAATACTATACAGCCAGGCCTGGGGGGAGCATCAAAACTGTGTTCCCACGAGACACTTGGGCTAATCCTCAGTGCAGATGTTCCCACTGGGAAAGTGGGGAGAGATGGATGACATCAGCTTCAGACAGACACATCTCCATCCCAACCTTAGTGTCAGATAATTCCAAACCTCTCACACGCTTGTCTACATGTTCTGTTGCCCAATATCTTTTATCAAGTGAGTCCCATCCCATCATTAGAAAGTATATGACAATGCCAAACCCTTGGAAGTGTTTATTATTTGTTTACTATGTACTATTATTATTATTTGTTATTATTATTATTTGTTATTTGTACTACTATTTATTACTTGTTTAATATGGTTTACAGTTAGTTCATGATCCTTCATCCTCTTGATTAAATGTTATGTTGCCTCAGATTTACTATTAAGTGAGTCAGAAATACTGATGTTAGAAGCCAAACAGACTCAAATTTGAGTCTTATTGTTGGTGAAAAGCACCCTTACACTAAGCAGTGAAACTGTCCCAAACTTCAGCTTCTACCAAGAGGAGGTATTCACAGTAAAACCACATTAAAACCTCCAAGAGCGCTGTGTCGATACCAATAAAAGCAAACAGAACACAAATGGAAACAATCTCAGAAAAAGCAGTGGCCTCTAAACACGTTTTATCTGATGTTGTGACATTCATCAGAATGGGTCAAGGAAAGAATGTGAGGTGGATCTGTTTTGAATGAAGTCAGAGAAAGACATATATAGAGACAGAGAGAGAGAGAGAAACATGGAGAGAGAAAGAGAGTGAGAGAGATGGAGTGAGAAAGAGAGGGTGAGAGAGTGAGAGCGAGAAAGAGAGAAAGAGACAGAGCTTTTCTCTTTTCCGTCTTCCTCATCTCTGATCCTCCATCACTCAGAGGTTTGTGATGAGATCATTCACAAGGCATCCAGAGAAGCGTCAAGCAGGGGAAGCCTGTCTGTTTTGTGCACCCTTCTGCTAGCCTGCATTAAAGCAGACACACTCATACTACAGACCCACCCCACCTTGGCCTGCTCACCCCTATGCTAGCCTTCGTCTATATTGTCTATATGTAGACTATGTGTAAATGTATATTTTGTCTATTGCAGGCAGTACTATTTCGCAAAGATAAATTCTGGGTATATTAAAATGTCCTTGACGAATAAAGGCAATTCTGATTCTGATCAATACAGGCACATTAATACTACAGATCCACCCACCTCAGCCTGTGACCTCGGTGGACTAGGTGTTCTCTCTGTTTTACGATAGAGACAGAGGAATGTGGTGGGCTTTGCCAGTTGAGTGAAAAGGCAATGAACTCTGACTATGTCCCAAATGGCACCCTGTTCCCTATATAGTAAACTGTTTGACCAAGGTTCTCCGTTGCCCTTGCCCTGGTGTGCCTTACCAAAGGTTGTCGGCTTTTGGAGGGAAACAGGGGAGAGCAAACACCCAGGTGTTTCCCTCTCCAGAGATCACTCTCTTTAGAGCAGGAAGGGAAAGAGGTGATAGACAGACTGGCTTTCTGATGGTTATCTCTCCTGCCTTGGTCAGTTAAGATCCTATAGGATAAGATAGACTCAGTGGTGGATGGATTTTATCTCTATCGGTCTCACCATGGACTTAAAACCATCAAATCCAACACAGTGAGATAAGATGAAGTGCAAATGGATTCACCAGACCTGCTCATTGAACAGCTGTATTAGGGTATTCCATGCAGTTGAGACCAACGCCGCATTAAGACGCTTTATGTTGGTGGTTTGCTTTATTTTGTCAGTTACCTGTGTGTAATGAGCTTTGACTAAAGCCCGTAGGTAAACAAACCAAAAGGACCCTGGTGTTCCCAGACTGTAGTAAATGAGCTGTGCTCCATTTGGGCTCTGCACGGGGGGCCAGTCGAGAGCCATAACATGGCGATTAGTGATTACTCTCTACTCTACTGGCTTACAGGGGGAGCCCAGGCAGGCCTGTGTCCATGGCAGCCAGAGGAGGCTAGTGGGATGAGCTGTAGGAGGACAGGCTCATTGTAATGGCTGGAATGGAATAAATGGAACAGTAAAACTTCGTTTCCCTGTTTTATGTGTTTGATACCGTTCCATTTATTCAATTCCAGCCATGACAATGAGCCCGTCCTCCTATATCTCCTCTCACCAGCTTCCTCTGATGGCAATGCAGTCAGATTGCCTGGCAGTCACCTCCATGGTCATCGTTCATCCTCCCCAGGTGGCCGTGTGTAAACGTCTGCCATAAACATGTTGCGTTTCACTAAAAATGACCAGCCATTTTGGAATGACTGGAAAGTGTCATGATGATGTGGCATTCATAGTAGGCTTTCATTCGTTTGAGTAGAGACACATAAGGCTACAGCTGACTTGGTTTTAATCTGTAGTTCAAGTTAGTTCATGGCAGTGTGAATTGGCAAAAGCTCCTCTCAGTTAGTGACTTGTTCACTCGATTCTTGGAAAAGTAATCTCCTCAGTATCGTCAACAACATAGTATTGTGTCTGGCTGATGTAATGGCGTCCACATAGCAACTGTTCTAACTTGTTTCATGACAACCATGACATCATCCTGGACATTTTTCACAGCACCCTCTCTTCAGTGTCTGTCTGTTTGGCTTTTAATAGAGGAAGGAAAGCATGTTATTATATAATCGTTCAGCGAGTAGCGAAGAGCTAAACAAGTGTTCTGAACCTTTCTAACTTTAAGATAATAATGACTGTGGTTTCCTGTGAAATACTTACTTTCTTACCTAATGCATCTCTAGTCAAATATTACGTACAATGGTCAAGCAAAGGGTGTGTGTGTGTGTGTGTGTGTGTATACATGTAAATGCTACACAACAGAAGGAATATATGGCTCTGTCATAATTTTGGCTCAAATTTTCACAGTGTGGCAGGAAACTCAGTGTGTCACAGTGAGATGTTAGGGGTCACCTCTCTTCCTGTACTCCATTGATCTTTGTGATCTCCGGGTGGCCAGTCAATCATCTTTAACAGCCAGGTGTCAAACCTAACAAGGGAGTCAGAGATGGAGAATGAACTACCAGAGGGGTTCACATTTTGTTCCACAATCATTCCAACCCTCAGTGCATTTGAAGGCTTTATTGCTGGGGTAGATCATATCATTAACTTCCAGAGCAAAATTCACTCGGGCTGCCTGCAACCCACACTTTGCTAACCAAACACAGTACATTATCATGAAACATGGTTATTGCTTGTGATCCCTGTTTAGACCGCTGTTTAGACCGTCAAACTTCTCCCAATTTCTGAACATCCAGTCTGAAACCCAAGAGTGGCCTTTTTCTGTTAAGTTTGTTGGTGGCCTATGCTCTAGGAGGAATAAAATCCCTCAGTAAGTAAGATTTGGTATGGTCCCTCAGATCCTCAAGAAGTTCTACAGCTGCACCATCGAGAGCATCTTGACTGGCTGCATCACCGCCTGGTATGGCAACTGCACCGCCCTTGACTACAGAGGGTGGTGGGGATGGCCCAGTACAGAGCCTTCAGAAAGTATTCATACCCTTTGACTTTGTCCACATTTTGTTGTGTTACAGCCTGACTTTCAAATGGATTCAATTGAGACTTTGTGTCACTGACCTACACACAAAACAGATATTGAATATCCCTTTGAGCATGGCAAAGTGATTCATTACACTTTGGATGGTGTATTAATACACCAAGTCACTACAAAGATACAGGCGCCCTTCCTAACTCAGTTGCCGGAGACGAAGGTACTCAGGGATTTCATCATGGTGACTTTACAACAGTTACAGAGTTTAATGGCTGTGATAGGAGAAAACTGAGGATGGATCAACAATATTGTAGTTACTCCACAATACTAACCTAATTGAAAAGAAGGAAGCTTGTACAGGATATATATTCCAAAACTGTAAAGCCCTAAAGTAAACCTGAAAAAAATGTGGCAAAGAAATTAACTTTATGTCCTGATACAAAGCATTGTTTATGGCAAATCCAAAAAGAACACACAACTGAGTACCCCTCTTCATATTTTCAAACACGTGGTGGCTGCATCAGGCTATGGTTCTGCTTGTCATAAGTTTATTTGGGCGGATAAAAATAAAGCACAGGTAAAATCCTAGAGGAAAACCTGGTTCAGTCTGCTTTCCACCAGACACCGGGAGACAAATGAATCTTCCAGCAGGACAACAACCTAAAACACAAGGCCAAATATACCCTGGAGTGGAGTTGCTTACCAAGATGACATTGAATGTTCCTGGCTGACCTAGTTATAGTTTTGACTTAAATCAGCTTGAAAATATATGGCAAGACTTGAAAATGGCTGTCTAGCAATGATCAACAACCAATTTGACAGAGCTTGAAGAATTTTTGCAAATATGGTACAATTCAGGTGTGCAAAGCTCTCAGAAACTTTCCAGAAAAACTCACAGCAAGTAATCACTGCCAAATGTGACTGTGTTTTCTCATGTGTTTTTCACTTTCTTACTTAACTCTGCATTGTTGGGAAAGAGCTTGTAAGTAAGCATTTCACTGTATTCGGTGCATGTGATAAATAAAATGTGATTTGATAAGTAAATATGTCTGTCAGAAAGGTGAAGCATCTGGCAGTTCCCACTCCAAGAACTCTGCTAATCACACTCCCCTGTGACACACAACACCGACCCATCTGGTCTGGAGAGGCAGTTGTCTGTTTGTTTTCAGTTTTGTGTGGAGACAACAGTGGCATGCTCAGGCTTGCTCTAGTGTGAATTCACAAAGGGGAAAAACAGCCCCAAATAAATCCACTTAACAGTCTAACTGTCGGGATCTGTCTCTTTGGCCCTGCGGCTTTTGAACATTATTTAGAGGAAGTCGAGATTAGATGTCGTTACAATTGTCAGGAAAGGCAACATAAGCCCCAATGTAAACCAGATTCTTTGGCGTGTCTTTCCTCACTGCTATTCCCCCCCCACCTCCCACGGTTGCAGATCCAGAAGACAAACGGGGTGGGAAAATGGGTCTCTTAGATTAGGTTTAAACAAGGACAGATTTAGACAGTGAATGAAAGAGGATGACAAAGAAAGAAAGGCCATCGATAATCCAGTCACCAACAGATTAATGACATCATCGTCTGAGTCAAGACGTTTGACTAGTGCCAAGAATGAGATAATCCCATAATGCAAATGAAAGGAAAAAGAATGATATGTATAAGAAGTTAAGTCCGACTGCCACATCCTCTAAAACCATACCAAATGGGATGGTGTGCCTGCGTTCTTGTCTCCACAATGGTTGTGTTGTGTCAACATTTTTGAGGAGACAAAGTCAAAAATGATCCTTTGTTTCTCAATTGACATATCAAATGAGTTATACATCAGTTTTTCAACCCGTCCGTGAAGTCGCCTTTGTGAAACCATGACAATACTTCCTGGTTCATCCATCAGTCAGTGGTGTTGGGCACTTGGTTATCAGCTCATTTTCCCCTGGCCACCAGTTCTGATTGTGAAGGAAACCAACATTGAAAATAGTGGAACGTATCTGGGTAACCTAGATCCAGCTGTGCTCTGACCCTTTCACCCCCCCCCCCTTTCCCTTTCACAAAAAACCCTGTGATTAGCGGTGGGGGTGTGGTTTTACGGACCATCCCACCTACATGGACCTTTATATGGGGTGTTGTGAAAGGGAGAGTCACTGAAGCAGATGGCCTCAGGTGGTGGTAACACAAACGCCCCGGGGCCTGGGACACATTAGGGCCCTATTAGTGACCTGAGACTGCCTTAATTGACCCAGAAGCCGAATGCATGTGAGTGTTGTCATTTGACACCCTGACACACAGATGGAACCTATTGACCAGGCAGTTCTCCTGCATTCACCCTTATAGGCTCATACCATGGCCCTCGCTGGCTACACAGCAGAGACGTACCGCAGACAAGTCTGTAAGTGCTGTAAACTATCTGGTCATTACATTGAAAAATAGATGTCTTGAACTTCCTACATTTACTCTGAGGCTAGTACCATGACCCCTTCGTTACAAAACAGATAAACAGTACAGCCGACAAGTCCATAAGTGCTGTGGAATCTGCTCTTCATAAATACAGAAAACTAGATGTCATGCACTTCCAGGAAACATTTAAATGTCTACATTAGTGAGGATGCACTCTGAACCCTTTTTGAATCCCAAGGGGAGTTTGGTTTGGTCTGACGTGGATAAAGTGGTTTACACTGTTGTGATAAATGTGTTGTTGCAGTAAAATGCAAACATGAGTAGAACCACATGTGTGTGTATGTTTACTAGTGAGATAAACACAGGGGGATGCAGTAGAATTTCCGATGTTCTGTTGGGATGTCATTGCTCATCCGTGACGAGCTGAATGCTAGGAGGTCTGAGGCAGATGTTCTCCTGGCATTCTCCCTTCTCCAGGAATTAACAGGCCATTGTTTAGAAACATCTTCTTGGGAGAGCCCAGGACAATGACTCATGGGATCCAACCATGTCGGGCACAAAAAACTCAAAGACACATAGGGGTGAAAAGCATTTCTCAGTAAGGTTCTAAAGCTATAGTCTGGGATTTTGAAAGCTGTTCAATGGTCATTACAATTCTTACTATATTTCTTCCTTAGCCTCATCTCTCAAGTGGAGGTGACCCATTTTGTTATTTTACAAATCACAGACTGTAGCTTTAAACAAATATCTTCACCCCGTCTCTCGCCCCACAGAATAACCACCCAGAGGAGCGTGGAGGATGCAGAGGAGGTGGAGCGAGAGCGTCGGCGGAGGGCCCGGGAATCCTTCCGCAGTATGGGCAGCAGCAGTACCTTGGGCCCTGGAGGCCCCTCACTGGACAATGGGGCCTTGGCGGAGGATGGCCTGTAAGTACCCAAGTACTATACTATGACTCATCAAGCATGATAATGGTGTTATTGAACCTTGTAGATCAGGCATGACTCATCTCCTATCATCCCTGTCCCACAACCAAACATTACTCACTGACCCACCAGGGTTGGGCTGAATTCGAAGTGAAGACAGTCAATTCAGGAAACAAACTAAAATTACAATTCAATTATCAAAAAAATTGCATTTATATTCAATGTCTTCTCAATAAACTGAAAAGTAGAAATGATTTATGTCAAAATTATTTACATTTCTGAATGTTAAATTCAAATCACTTCTTAATAAATTGTCTGCCTTCAATTTGAATGGAGCCCAACCTTGTGACCCACTCATTCATGTCACATCTCCCACATCCAAACTACAGTTTCTCTATTATGTTTTGTCTTGTGCTGAAGCAGCTGATATAATGATTTATATGAAGGGCTGTTTGTCAGATTTCCTGGCTGTGGAGCCAGGTAGTGTAGTGGTTAAGAGTGTTGGGCCAGTAATTGAATGGTCAGTGGTTCAATTCCTGAGCTGACTAGGTGAAGAATCTGTCAATGTACCCCTTGAGCAAGGCTCTTAACCCTAAATGCTTATGTAATTTGCTCTGGATAAGAGTATCTGCTAAATTACTCAAATGCAATAATACCATGGGAGTTCTACTGGGATAGTTACTTCCCCTTGTTTGCTATACATTCAGTTGTTTATGGGTTTGCTCCACTATCCTGAGGATGTGTGGTTACAAAAAAAACAAATATTTCCACTAATCTCCACATGCCTCATTTTCTCTCTCTCTCTCTCCTGCTCTCTCGTTTAGCCATCTCTCTCGCTCTCTCCCTCTCTCTTTCTCTCCCTCACATGCTCATTCTCTCACTCTATTCTCTCTCTCTCTCTCTCTACCTTACTGGTTGATTCACTCTCTCCATGCAAAGAAGAACACACAGCTGCATTTCTCATTACAGCAGCTCGGAAGAATGTTTACGACAGAGCGTCTTGGGAAACTACTACTACCATGGCCTTTAACTGCCACACGTTCTCCAACGGGGAGAAGAAAGAACAAAAACAGCCCTAGATCATGACAATGCCTCCACGTTTTTAAACCGTAATGAGTGACTTGACATGAGGTAAAGTCACTACACTCAGTGTAGTCTGTCATTTTGGATTGATCATAAAACAGGCATAGTAACATTTTCAAACTGTTTCAAGGACTCCCTGTTTCCTCTTTATCCCTAAGGGGGATAAATTATAAATGATACAGTCGAATAATAGTTCAGAAGACCAAACATCAAAACAACCGTGAACACTGGTTTGGGGTTTGCTGTTATTTGATCTCTGTGTCGTTGACTGTGTACTGCTCTCTCAACAATGTAATTGCCAGCCGAGATTCAGACCAGGTTCCTTCCTCTTTGTTTTCAAAGTCATTACAGTAACATGACATTTCAGAGCCATTACACAAATATTCCTTTCCAACAGGTGCCTGTGGTTTGTTACCAGAGAGCTTTTGGTGTCAGAACTAACCACTTCATAACAACATCTTCATGACTAAACACCTGAAGAATCCAACCACCACAATTACTGCTCATTATTCCTAATTGTCCATTAAATATATGTTAATATATATATATAAACTACCATCTGGAAACATCAATTTACTTTAGTAGCTAACCTACTTAATTATAATTGGAATGCCTGGAGGGAGCATTACGTTCAGCCAGCTCCTGCAAAGATGAAACAGACTTTCATTTCAGGACTGTTTTAATGAATGGAGGGTTAAGAAAATAGAGAGAGAGAGAGAGGGAGAGAGAGAGAGAGAGAGAAAGAGAGAGAGAAAGAGAAAGAGAGAGAGAAAGAGAGAGAGAGAGAGAGAGAAAGAGAGAGAGAAAGAGAGAAAGAGAGAGAGAGAGAGAGAGAAAGAGAGAGAGAGAGAGAAAGAGAGACAAAGAGAGAGAGAGAGGTGCGCTGCTAATCTGTTCTTCGTTAAAGATAGAATTCTTTACTCTACCTGGTAATTGATAGAAGGTTCATGGTTTTGTTCAGCCAGGTGCAGATGTTCGGACTAACCTGTGAAGTTTAAACCTCTTATGGCTGCGATCCCCGTACAGGGATCAACATCAGTGGAAATTTCAGAGTGACAACTAAAAATACAACGTCATAACATTAAACATTCTTGAAAATGCAAGTGTCTTACACCCTTCAAAAGATTAGGATCTTGGTAGTCAAACTACGTTTTTCGATTTAAAATATCTATTACAGAGAACAAATACCATGCTTTTGTTTGAGAAGAGCGATCAACAAGGTGAAGGTAAAATTGTGACTTACATTCTGATATCTTTCTCTTATTTCTCTTCCTGAGGGTCCCAGTGATCAAATGAAGTGCCGTTTTCTTTTGATAAAATCCATTTTTATAGCCTAAAACAAAACATTTTGTAAACCGTTTGTGTCGTGAATTCCATCTCTATCAATGGAATTTGACGTAATTACACACACTAAACAATCGTTTATCTAGTCATAGTTGGTTTCAGTGCAATCATCTGAATGTTTGCAACACAGCCAAACTTGATTGTTTTTTTTTGCCTGGAGTATTGACCAAAGTGAACTGATTTGAAGACAACGAGCAATGACTTCATTGCGCACCAATAATATCAGCGAAGCTTCGTTGATTGACTGTATTTCTGCCCAATGACCACTGATCTTCTTGAAATCTAGCTGGGTAGATAGCCAATGAGCTAAGGTAAAACGCCAGTATGTGATGGTTATGGGTTGGACCACCATCCCTTGTTTGTAAACGCACGTGTAACAAACTTAATTCTCGCCATTGACCACAGGTCACGCTTATTACGCACAGCAGCGTTTTGGAAAGTAGTATTTTGGAAAGTGTTTTTTCAACGATTTCATTGAAGACATCATGGCGAATAAATCAGGAAAAGCGAAGTCCAAGTCTAAGTATACAGATTTGCACCAGATTATAGAAGAGATTGATCGGGAAAGTGAGACAGATTTTTTGTTTGAGGAATCTTTGAGTGTTATGATTCAAACATTGAGGAGCTGTTTCTGCAAGGACAGGACGTACTTCTGGACGGGTAAGTGCTAATGCCGTTTTATGAAATAAATATATTTTTTGCAATTTGCAATGCCCCCTCTACTCCTGCCTCCAGTGGTGTTCATATGCCACAGTTCATTACTGCAGGTATGACTGTGCCTCAGGGCCAAAAGGGCACAGCATGGAGGCGTCGTTGTGTTCTGTGTCGCATGAAGTCCCCCATCACCTGCACCACTTGTTCAGTTTGCCTCTGCTTTACATCAGAAAGAGACTGCTATGGGACATGGCACAGGCAGCAAAATATTGTGTAGAGGATTTCCAAACGGTCTACCCCTGTTTTTAAAAAATATTTTAAAAATAATATATTTTTAAAAATGTTTATATATTTTTGTTGTGTGTTAGAATTTCTTTTTGATATGTTGTATATAGTTATTTGCACTGTTGTACATAGTTATAGGTCATTTCACCAATTCGGCCACTTGGGTACATTTGGGCAACTTGTGTGCGACACCTGGGTGACTTCATGCTAAATGTCATGTAGCTCACCCATTCCTGAAGTTATCAGTCTGAAACTTTGCACACCTACATTTGCCCTCTTGTGTTATCCATCAAAATTATCTCCAGCATCCTATCTGACTGTGATAAAAAACAGAAAATGTATGCTCTTTCTTTCTCTTTTCTTCCACCAGATCTACTGTGTTATAATCTCCTACATTCAATTAACATTTCCACAAACTTCAGAATGTTTCCATTCAAATGATACCAAGAATATGCATATCCTTGCCTCTGGGGCTGAGCTACAGGCAGTTAGATTAGGGTATGTCTTCAGGTGGAAATTGAGAACAAGGGATGCAGCCATAAACAGTGAAATAGTCTGTGGTAAACAAGTAAATGTCCTGTGATCGTGTTGTATGAAAGCATGTTGTATGAAAGCACGACACTGTGTTAGTCTAGAGGCAGGTGTTGTGGTGAGGACAGAAAGGATGTGTGGTGATGAATGGGCACTCGACATGTCTTCTGTTCTGTATGGACCACAGCCACGTCAATATTGACCAACTTCTGGGAACGGGAGGACAGTGGTCACTGCTGCACTTTCAATAATGTGGTCATCAAAACATGTGGGTAGGACAAGAGGATTTTTCTGCTTTTTCCACCAGCAAATGACTTCAAAACGTGGTAATGGCTTTTTTAACAAATCAAAAACTGAAAAATTGGGCGTGCAAGATTATTCAGCCCCCTTAAGTTAATACTTAATACTGGATTGTATTTATCATCATTAGTCATTTAGGTCAACATTGGATCATTCAGAGATCCTCACTGAACTTCTGGAGAGAGTTTGCTGCACTGAAAGTAAAGGGGCTGAATAATTTTGCACGCCCAATTTTTCAGTTTTTGATTTGTTAAAAAAGTTTGAAATATCCAATAAATGTCGTTCCACTTCATGATTGTGTCCCACTTGTTGTTGATTCTTCACAAAAAAATACAGTTTTATATCTTTATGTTTGAAGCCTGAAATGTGGCAAAAGGTCGCAAAGTTCAAGGGGGCCGAATACTTTCGCAAGGCACTGTATATGTCACCCTTTTGTCAACTTGTCCGCTAATAACATTCCAGTGAGAAACTATAAACACAGGAGAGGAGAGCTGTTAGTGGCCTGTGTTTACTCAGCATAGGGCTTTACCGCTCAGTAATGTGACTGAGTCAGTAATACAGTACCTACATGTTTCAAGCAGACCGTCATAGTCCCTGTGCCCAAGAACGCCAAAGTAACCTGTCTAAATCACTACCACCCCGTAGCACTCATGTCAGTAGACATGAAGTGCTTTGAAAGGCTGGTCATGGCTCACATCAACACCATCATCCCAGAAACGCTAGACCCACTAGACTTTGCAGGATCAACAGATTTCCCACCTGGACAAAAGGAACACCTACATGAGAATGCTGTTAGTTGACTACAGCTCAGCGTTCAACACCATCGTGCCCTCAAAGCTCATCACTAAGCGAAGGACTATACACCTCCCTCTGCAAATGGATCCTGGACTTCCTGACGGGCTGCCCCCAGGTGATAAGGGTTGGCAACCCCACATCTGCCACGCTGATCCTCAACACGAGGGCCCCTCAGGGGTGCCTGCTTAATCCCCTCCTGTACTCCTTGTTCACCCATGACTGCGTGGCTACACATAACTCCAACACCATCATTAAGTTTCCTGACGACACAACGGTGGTAGGCCTGATCACTGACAACGATGAGACAGCCTACAGGGAGGAGGTCAGAGACCTGGCAGTGTGGTGCCAGGACAACAACCTCTACCTCAATGTGAGCAAGACAAAGGAGCTGATCGTGGACAACAGGAAAAGGAGAGCTGAGCACACCCCCATTCACATCGACGGGGCTGTAGTGGAACGGGTCGAGAGCTTCAAGTTCCTTTGTGTCCACATCGTCAACAAACTGTGATGGTCCAAACACCCCCAAAAAGTTTTGAAAAGGGCATGGACAACGCCTATTCCCCCTCAGGAGACTGAAAACATCTGGGTCCTCAAATCCTCCAAATGTTCAACAGCTGCACCATCAAGAGCATCCTAACCTGTTGCATCACTGCTTGGTATAGCAACTGCTCGGCATCCGACCACAAGGCGCTACAGAGGGTAGTGCGTATGGCCCAGTACATCACTGGCGCCAAGCTTCCTGCCATCCAGGACCTCTATACCAGGCGGTGTCAGAGGTAGGCCCTAAAAAGACTCCATCCAAGTCATAGACTGTTCTCTTTGCTACTGCACGGCAAGCAGTACTGGAGTACCAAATCTGGGACCAAAAGGCTCCTTAACAGGTTTTACCTCCAAGCCATAAGACTGCTGAACAGTTTATCAAATGGCTACTATTTGCATTGATCTCCTTTTTACACTGCTGCTACTTGCTGTTTATTATCTATGCATAGTCACCTTACCCTTACCTACATGTACATGTATTACCCTTGATAGAAACAAGAATTGAGTTTATTTGTTATAATTAATTGGTATTTGATTTAAAAGGTGATTGAATTGCTCCCATACTATAATGTTGTTAATGCATTTCTTCTGAAGAAATATTTCTTTAATGTATAAGTGAATAGGTTGGTTTACTTTTAAGTTTATGTTTTGACTAATAAAGTCGCTTGTTAAGCTGTGGCCAATGGGAGAGTTGACCTGGATATAATGGGAGGCCTGGGGGAAAAGAGAGGGAGAGAGACATTGAGAAAAGGATGAACGTTACATTATGACCGTTGGTGAAGAAAAATGATAAAAGAAGATGATAAAAATAGAACCAAACCCATACCTACTGAGTTTTGAAGGGATTTTATAAGAGAGTTGTTATAATTTTGTTAAGAAAGACTTAGTAAAGACAGAAGCTACTGTCTCATCATGGAGGTATTGGACAGCCTTGAGGTTAGCCTAGCATCGTGTGAAACCAAATGAGAATTGCTTGGGAAAGATTAACCAGTTCATGTTCCCATGGGATATCGGTTACTGCTAAAAGAGTACTGTCTGCATTGATAGCTATGCTTGCTGTGGATCTTGTGAGGAAACCTGCAAGGAACTGCCATACTTCACTGAGGGAATATCCACGAGTAGTGAGTAACCACAACGGTGGGGAGCTTCTGGACTTTATGTGTGTCTCGATTTTTTGAGCTCCAACGCGCGCCAACGTGTTAAGCAAGCTTGAAATAATTTGGACATGGGTTGTGCACGACTCATTGGGGTTTATTATTTTATTTTTATTTTGATGTGGTGCTTTGAAAATGTAATAATACACATCTTGAACCTTGTGTATTTTGCCTTGGTGGGGTCATTTACTGTTTCAATTTAATTTAATGCATGGGAAAGCATATCCTTATACAATAACAAAAATCTATAATCATTCCATCCGAAGTTAACACCCTATTTGGTACCCCCTGTATATTGCCTCGTTATTGTTATTTGATTGTGTTACTTTGTATTTGATATATTATAGTGTATTTGTTTTATTTAAATTGGTTTTGTATATATTATCTTGCTTACAAAAAAACCTGCATTGTAGTTTAAGGGCTTGTCAGTAAACCTTTCACACTAAGGTCTTCACCTTCACAATAACATTTGATTTGAGTTTGGTGCTCTGTCCGAAAATGGCACCCTATCCCCTATAAAGTGCACTACTTTGACCACAGTGCTATGAGTGTACATTGTAGGGAAAAGGTTCAATATCAGACGCAGCCTTGGTCTCACAGCATTTCTCAACATGCCTCAGATGTTGAGTTATAGAATAGGAGAGAGGAGATGACTGTAAAACTCACAGTTATCCACCTATTTTACCAAATAGGATTCCTACCATGGTCCTCACATTACTGTCTACCATGGTCCCCAGATTACTGTCTACCATGTTCCTCAATACTGTCTACCATGTTCCCAGATGACTGTCTACCATATTCCTCACAATACTATCTACCATGGTCCCCATATTACTGTCTACCATATTCCTCACAATACTGTCTACTATGGTCCCCAGATTACTGTTTATCATGGTCCCCACATTACAGCCTAGCATGGTCCCCAGATTACTGTCTACCATGGTCCTCACAATACTGTCTACAATGGTCACCACATTACTGTTTACTGCTAAAAGAACCCAGGGCTGATTCAGTGTTCCTGCCAGCTCTAATCTCAGTTAATGTTGTTCTTACTTCAGCCTACAGTTCCTCACCACTCCTCTCCCAACCCAAGTGTTTATTTGGTGAAATCAGGTGTCAACGGCCTACCATCTCACCACACACACGCGCACACACACATACACATGTTAGCTTGCGACAGTGGCTGTAGAGGAGAAACAACAACACCAGAGCCAGTCTACAAGCTGTTCCAGCTGTTTCCCTGTGTTGTGTGTGTTTCGATCTGTGCCTGATGATGTTCATAGACAGGCTCAGCAGCAGCTCCACTCGCTGGGCTGCTGGGAGATGGCTTTGTTAGCTGTGTGTGAGCCACGTCCGCTCTCACCGACACTGTAGTTGACATATACTGTAGACTTTACTATAGAACCCATGTTTTACACGTGTAATAAAACCCATGTTAGCATTTAGTTGGACAGTGTATACCATGTACATAATAATACAACTAATAAAACTAATGTTTGACACATACTATAAATCAAATCAAATCCAATTTTATTTGTCACATACACATGGTTAGCAGATGTTAATGCGAGTGTAGCGAAATGCTTGTGCTTCTAGTTCTGACAATGCAGTAATAACCAACAAGTAATCTAACTAACAATTCCAAAACTACTGTCTTATACACAGTGTAAGGGGATAAAGAATATGTACATAAGGATATATGAGTGAGTGATGGTACAGAGCAGCATAGGCAAGATACAGTAGATGATATTGAGTACAGTATATACATATGAGATGAGTATGTAAACAAAGTGGAATAGTTAAAGTGGCTAGTGATACATGTATTACATAAGGATGCAGTCGATGATATAGAGTACAGTGTATACGTATGCATATGAGATGAATAATGTAGGGTAAGTAACATTATATAAGGTAGCATTGTTTAAAGTGGCTAGTGATATATTTACATCATTTCCCATCAATTCCCATTATTAAAGTGGCTGGAGTTGAGTCAGTGTCATTGTCAGTGTGTTGGCAGCAGCCACTCAATGTTAGTGGTGGCTGTTTAACAGTCTGATGGCCTTGAGATAGAAGCTGTTTTTCAGTCTCTCGGTCCCAGCTTTGATGCACCTGTACTGACCTCGCCTTCTGGATGATAGGCAGTGGCTCGGGTGGTTGATGTCCTTGATGATCTTTATGGCCTTCCTGTAACATCGGGTGGTGTAGGTGTCCCGGAGGGAAGGTAGTTTGCCCCCGGTGATGCGTTGTGCAGACCTCACTACCCTCTGGAGAGCCTTACGGTTGAGGGCGGAGCAGTTGCCGTACCAGGCGGTGATACAGCCCGCCAGGATGCTCTCGATTGTGCATCTGTAGAAGTTTGTGAGTGCTTTTGGTGACAAGCCAAATTTCTTCAGCATCCTGAGGTTGAAGAGGCGCTGCTGCGCCTTCTTCACGATGCTGTCTGTGTGAGTGGACCAATTGAGTTTGTCTGTGATGTGTATGCCGAGGAACTTAAAAGTTGCTACCCTCTCCACTACTGTTCCATCGATGTG